>NC_053023.1:582089976-582304584 GCF_003073215.2 Triticum urartu | reverse complement strand
GGCTCCTACGATCATCAATAGCGATGCAGTCCAGGGAGAGACCTTCCTCCCCGGACAGATCTTCGTCTTCGGCGGCTTCGCACTGCGGGCCAATTCACTTGGCCATCTGGAGCAGATCGAAAGCTATGCCCCTGGCCGTCAGGTCAGATTTGGAAGTTTAAACTACACGACTGACATCCGTGGGGACTTGATCTTTGACGGATTCGAGCCACTGCCGAGCACGCCGCACTGTCACGACGAGCATGATCTAGCTCTGCCGTCGAACAGTGACCTGGAGGCCGCACCCGCATCGGCTCCGACCCTTAATTCGGAGCCAACTGCGCCGATCGAGGATGGGTGGTTGGACGCCACCTCGGGGGCTGCGATCCCAACGGCGATCGAGCCGAACACCAGCCCCGCACTCCGCGAGACTCGTGACTCCAAGGAGCCGGACTCCTCTCCGGACTCCGAACCCTCCGCGCCCCTGCCGATCGAATCCGATTGGGCGCCGATCATGGAGTTTACTGCCGCGGACATCTTTCAGCACTCGCCTTTCGGCGATATTTTGAAGACACTAAAGTCTCTCTCTTTATCAGGAGAGCCCTCGCCGGACTACGGTCAGCAAGGTTGGGATACGGACGATGAAGAAATTCAATGCCCACCCACCACCCACTTTGTAGCCACTGTCGACGATTTAACCGACATGCTCGACTTCGACTCTGAAGACATCGACAGTATGGACGCCGATGAAAGAGACGATGAAGAACCAGCGCCTATTGGGCCCTGGAAAGCCACCTCGTCATATGACGTATACATGGTGGACCCACCAAAAGATGATGACGAGGAGCGGAAGGATGCACCGAAGGCTTGTTCCCTCGAGAAGCAGTCAACGCGGTGACGCAAGCGCCGCCCCAAATCCCGCCTCGACAGAAATAACGATCACACAGACCCAACGCTGGAGCAGGGCGAACCGCTGCCGGACAACGGCAATCCGGATAATCAAATCGAACAAACAAATTCTATCAAGGATAATGGTCCGGACGACATAACGCCGGACAGGCACCCGGAGCAGCAGAATGCCCGTGAAAGGCTTGTTGCCACCGCGAGGAGTCTTAAAAAGCAGAAGCAAAGGCTCAAGGCTGCGCAAGACACACTCCAAATCAGATGGAGTAAAATACTCAACACAACAGCGAGGTACGACGACAATCGCCCCTCCAAGAGCTACCCAAAGCGGAAGCTGCTACCTGAATTCGATGAGGAGGCCTCAGACCCCCCACAACCAAATATCAAAGCAGCCACCTGGCCGGATAGACGACCCCTCTACCACAATACAACACGCGGCCCATGCGAGGGCTCGCACCCAAAGGACGGCGCAACAAGATCCATCTATGGACCACGCAAGCACGCCCCAGCATACAATGCAACACAACAAACATCCGAACAACGCGGTACACCCAGCTACAGGGGTGCCACACACCCCCTATGTTTCACCGATGAGGTGCTGGACCATGAATTTCCAGAGGGATTCAAACCCGTAAATATAGAGACATACGATGGAACAACAGACCCTGGGGTCTGGATTGAGGACTACATCCTTCATATCCATATGGCTCGAGGAGATGTTCTCCACACCATCAAGTACTTACCCCTCAAGCTCAAAGGGCCAGCTCGTCACTGGCTTAAAGGCCTCCCCGAAAGCACCATTGGAAGTTGGGAAGAGCTCGAAGACGCCTTTCGGGCAAATTTTCAAGGGACCTATGTCCGACCTCCGGATGCGGACGATTTGAGTCATATAACTCAACAGCCCGGAGAGTCAGCCCGAAAGCTCTGGAACAGGTTTCTTACTAAAAAGAACCAGATTGTCGACTGTCCGGACGCCGAAGCCTTGGCAGCTTTTAAGCATAGCGTCCGTGACGAATGGCTCGCCAGACACCTCGGCCAGAATAAGCCGAGAACGATGGCCGCATTAACAAGCCTCATGACCCACTTTTGCGCGGGTGAGGACAACTGGCTAGCTAGATGCAGCACCAGCGACCCCAGTACATCTGAAGTTAGAGATGGAAACGAGAAATCACGGCGCAACAGCAATAACAAACGCCGGAATAAAGAAGACAACACGAAGGGCACGGCAGTAAACGCCGGATTCAAAAGCTCTCGGCCAGGTCAGCAAAAGCCGCCCTCTAAAGGCACCAGGGATGAACTGTCCAGCCTCAACAAAATTCCGGACCAAGTATGTCAGATCCATAGTACCCCTGGTAAACCTGCTAATCATACCCATAGAGAATGTTGGGTCTTCAAGCAGTCCGGCAAGCTCAACGCCGTACACAAGGGGGAGGTTACACCAAGTGAAGACGAGGACGAGCCTCCCAAGCAAGACACCGGGGAACAAAAGAAATTTCCACCAGAAGTCAAAACAATAAACGTGTTACACGTGATCAAGGGGAAAAACAACAGGGCACTCCCAGGAAAATATACCCAAGTACCTGTCACCGCGAAGTCCTGCCACTGGTCGTCTCAACCGATCACTTTCGACCATCGTGATTACTCGGCAAGTATTCGACGCGCAGGATGGGCTGCCCTGGTATTAGACCCAGTAATTGGCGGATATCACTTCACACGAGTCTTGATGGACGGTGGCAGCAATCTAAACCTAATATATCAGGATACAATCCGCGGGATGGGGTTAGACCCAACAAAAATTCGCCATAGCAATACTACCTTTAAAGGAGTAACGCCAGGCCCAGGGGTTCGTTGTACGGGCTCCCTCCTACTACAAGTTATATTCGGCTCCCCCGATAACTTCCTCGCGAGCATTTAACCTTCCACATCGCTCCGTTCCAAAGTGGCTATCAAGCACTGCTCGGACGCGAAGCTTTCGCTCACTTTAATGCAACACCACACTATGCCTCCCTCACACTCAAGATGCCCGGTCCACGTGGCATCATTTCAGTGAACGGAAATATCAAGCGATCTCTGCGCGCCGAAGAGAGTGGCAGCCGCACACTAAAGGTGCCCGGACCAGTGAAAGCATCCAATAGGTCGTCAAGACCTCAGACACAACTAATCAAGTCCGGCGCCGCTATTTATACCGAATAAGCGGTCACACCCCTATTTGTCAATACAAGGGGCTCAACGCGCGCAGACAAGTGGCAATTTTTTCGCATCTTGAATTATACATGGTTTCTTTAAAAACTATCTTTTTGCATGACAACTTTTTCACCTAAGTTCCTCTCTTTTACAGACGATCATCGTGCTACACCCGTCCAGGATACGGCACAACGGAGACACAGGCGCAGACGTGCAGCAGGGACCCGCTCCAAGGATTCTTTTTAGATTAAGACCCTGCGTAAACCTTTTTTACTGTCTCTTGTTGATACATATCCACCGTTGAGGATGCTGACGTCTTGGCATGTGGCCACGCCAGAACAATGCACGTACCTGGACACAAGGGGCTTCTTACAAAGGCCATTATTTAGGCCCGGTTTATACCACAAAGACCGAATACCTAAGGGAGTGTTCGACGTCGCGAGTTTGGCCCTATATGCATCAGCTCCGAATCATTGTCTTTGGTCAAATGTTGGGTTTGCCCGGCTCCTGTGTTTTGGTGCCTTACGTTCCGCTTTACCGGCTAAGGTAGCACCAGGAGAACTACTGCAATTGTGCCCTGGTTCATCCGGACGAGCACCTCAGTAGAGAAAGCCAAAAACTGACTGTCATGATATAGCGTGAGACTGGTCAACCACTCGATGACCTGTTGGAATGTTAGAATTCCTCTGCCTTAATGAAGGGCCGTTTTCCGACCAGGCATGTACGCACCCCGGGATCGGGAGAGTGCGGAGCCACCAGGGGCTATCTAGTAGCCCCACTGTCAAACTCCTATGGCTAAGTGAAAGTGCTAAAGCATTATAGTCCGGTTGCCTCGCTCGCTCCGCTATCACCTCCTTAATAGGACCAAGACGTTGGGTTAAGTGTGAACGCGTGTTTTTTGCGAGCACCTCCACATTATATGCGTGGGGGTTGAAGCCGATGGCTGCAATCTTTCAGGTTATACACATGTATACATAAACGGCCGCCCAGGAGGCATCATATTACTTTCAGGCAAAAGTATAAAAATAGCCTTATAAAAATTCATAAAAGCATTTCGCTTACAATGAGATTACATATCACTCAAACATAATATTTTTTGAGCACTAGGTCTCTATCAAACGAGCACCCTCAAGAACTTCTTCAAAGTAGTGCTCAGCAGCCATTCGGCCTATGGCCGAATCCCACGCTGCAACAGTGGTAGCATCCATCTCCGCCCAGTATGCTTTAACACGGGCAAAGGCCATCCGTGAGCCCTCTATGCACGCCAACCTCTTCATCGCATTAATGCACGGCACCACGTCAAGGAACTACTGCACCAAGCTGAAATAGCTGTTCGGTTTTGGCCTTTCCGGCCATAGCTGATCCACAACAGACCTCATGGCGAGTCCGGACAACCTATTCAGTTCGGCCCATTCGGCTAATTGGTCAGTCAATGAAAGCGGATGCTCAGGGGAATGGAATTGTGTCCAAAACAGCTGGTCCACTTCACAGTTCGTCTGACCCTGGAAGTACTTGGCCGCATCGGCAGCGCTCGCCGCCAAATCCATATACACATCCTCCGAACTCCACAGCCGATCCAGAGAGGCATACCGTGGATCTCCGAACTTCCTCCACAACATAAAGGATTTCCCAGCTACAATATCCCCAGCTTCCCGCAGCTCCTCCTTCTTCGCCCTGATAGCAGAGCGGATGTCTTTTCTCGTCGCAGCAGCCTTCTCAAGGTCCGATGCCTTCGCTAGGTTTTCCTTTTCAAGAACCCGACAACGGTCGGCGGCGGCTTTTAATTCTATGGCCATCTTGGCCATCTTATCTCGGCTCTCGCCATGCGCGGCCTTCTCGGCTTTCAACTCTTCGGCCGCCTTCAAAGCAGCCGCATTACTAAACCTCGCTTGTTCCTTGGCTCGGGCAAGTTCTGCCCGCAAGGCTTCAACAGTGGCAGCTCCATCTGCAGTCACAACATATTAAAGATACTGGCATCATGCTGCTCTTACTATGTGGCATTTACCAGATAATGACACTTACCCTGTGCCTCGTCAAGCCTTTTGTTAACAAGCTCGATGTCGGCGTCTGCCGCATCCAACTGCCATTTTAAATGGGCAAACTCGCTACTCCGGCTAGCCACCGGAGCTTCCATCACCTGCACATAGAGGCAGTATGGTTATTACCTGGGAATATGATCCTCTGTTCGTCGTTGTTTCCGATGACAACCAGAGTCTCAGGGGCTACTGTCTACACAGGGCACACCTAGCATGTGCAGGACTATCATACATTATTTTATGTACCTCAAAGCCTGTCAGTAGACTCATAAAAGCTTCATGCAATCCGCTTTCGGCGGACGAGATTCTCTCCATCATCGTGTTCATCAGCACACGGTGTTCATCTGAGATGGCCGCTCGCCCCACCAACTCCCTCAGAACATCCGATCGCACACCAGACGGTGCCGGACTCTTTTGTCCGCTCTCTTCGGGAGCCGGACACTTGGAGCTTCGGGGGTCAACGGGATTATCTTCTGGCCTCACCGGACTCAGAGAGGCCCTCCGTGATGACACTTCGGGGTCGCCCGCTTCCGGAGCGGAGGAGTCCGGAGGAGGTGTTTCGCTCTCCATCATCTCTGGAAGAAGATCCCCCGAAGAAGAGCTCATTTGAGAGGGGCTAAGGCCCGAACTGCAAAGATATATGCGGTGGTTAGTTTCTCAGAAGAAAAAGATGGCATACCTGTACTATTAAAGTATTTCGGGTCACTTACGACTCGCTGGAGAATTGATCCCCCCCGCGGACTTTGTGCGGCACAAGCACCCCCCAAGGTAGGACCCTCTGTGGGAGACTTCTTCTCCCGTTTGGAAGCTTTGGCTTCCAAATCCCTGGGCGCAGTCCTTTTCCTCCTCCGGTCGTCTTCCTTCATGGAGATGCTTGCTCCCTCGGTTAGAATGGGCAGCGTTGGGGGCCCGCGTCCGCCCGTATTATCCTCTCCAGGGTAAGGTGCGACCTGGAGCATCTTTTCCAATGCCGGATTGTCCAAACCCTCACGGAGGGGGGCCGAACACCGAATCAACTTCACCTTTGTTAGCCAGTCCTGGTCAAAAAGCGAACTCTCAGAAATAACTTTGTAACAAATGAGAGATAGTATGTTCGGCCGGAAGATTCCTTACCGGCGCGGTTACTGCTCAGGCCCATGTCCTCGGTGATTTCCGGACACTCTACCTGAGGTCCGAAGAATGACTTGTACATATCCTCGTGCATCAGGCCGAGGAAATTTTGAATGACACGCGGTCCCTCGGGATTGAACTCCCACATGCGAAGGGGCCGGCGTTTGCAAGGCTGGACTTGATGAACCAGCATAACTTGTATTACCGCAACCAAACTAAAATCTCCATTGAAGAGATCTCGAATGCGGCTTTGCAGTATAGGCACGTCCTTGGATGGACCCCAGCTCAGACCTCTGCTGATCCATGACATCATTTGTGGTGGAGGGCCCGAGAGGAAAATAGGGGCGGCCGCCCACTTGGCACTTCTAGGAGCCGTGATGTAGAACCACTCCTGTTGCCACAATTCAGACACCTTCGGAATGGAACCTTTGGGCCATGGAGCTCCCGTCATCTTGCATATTGAGGCACCTCCACACGCTGCATGTTGCCCCTCGATCATCTTCGGCTTTACTTCAAAGGTCTTGAGCCACAGGCCAAAGTGAGGGGTAACCCGGAGGAAGGCCTCACACACGACAATAAATGTCGTGATATGAAGAAAGGAGTCCGAAGCTAGATCATGGAAATCTAGCCCGTAATAAAACATCAAACCCCTGACGAAAGGATCCAGAGCAAGGCCTAGACCTCGGAGGAAGTGGGTGGCGAACACGACGTTCTTGGGTTCGGGGGAGGGGACGGCCTGCCCTCGGGCAGCCAGCCGATGCGAAACCTCGGCGGTCAGATATCTGGCCTCCCTCAAGTTTTTGATGTCTTCTTCCGTGACGGAGGAAGGCATCCATCGGCCTTGAAGGCTAGATCCGGACATGATTGAAGGTTTGGAGCACCTGACCTGAACCTTGGGCATTTAAGCTTGAGGTGGGGGAAGGATTCGATTGAGCACGGGAGGGAAAAAGTAAAAGCCTTGTCCCTTTATAAAGAGGGTGAATATCAAGCGTCCTCTCCATGGCCGTTTGGACTTGCCTATAGTCTAGGAGTCCTAGAAGCGGTTAGGTTACCCACACCCGTATTGATGAGAATCCCAGAATAAGGGGACACGATCTTTGCTTTAACAAGACGTGCCAAGGAAACCTCCTCGCATGACACGCTGGGGTGGGACAATAAAATGATTCGAATAAAGGCTTGGCTGTGGTGCGACATCACACTACGGAATACGTTAGCAGATTAGATTTGTGTAAATATTATTCTCTCTATGGCAATATGTGGAAACTTATTTTGCAGAGCCGGACACTATCTTTGTGTTCAAAATCTTCTATGAAGTACTTGGAGGAGGAACCCGCCTTGCAATGCCAAAGACAATCTGCGCGCCGGACTCATCTTCATTGAAGCCTGGTTCAGGGGCTACTGAGGGAGTCCTGGGTTAGGAGGTGTTCGGATGGCCGGACTATACCTTCAGCCGGACTCCTGGACTATGAAGATACAAGATTGAAGACTTCGTCCCGTGTCCGGAAGGGACTTTCCTTGGCGTGGAAGGCAAGCTTGGCGATACGGATATGTAGATCTCCTACCATTGTAACCGACTTTGTGTAACCCTAGCCCTCTCCGGTGTCTATATAAACCGGAGGGTTTTAGTCCATAGGACAACATACACAACAATCATACCATAGGCTAGCTTCTAGGGTTTAGCCTCTCTGATCTCGTGGTAGATCTACTCTTGTACTACCCATATCATCAATATTAATCAAGCAGGACGTAGGGTTTTACCTCCATCAAGAGGGCCCGAACCTGGGTAAAACTTCGTGTCCCTTGCCTCCTGTTACCATCCGGCCTAGACGCATAGTTCGGGACCCCCTACCCGAGATCCGCCGGTTTTGACACCGACAGAGACCATCTTCATCCTACGCCTCCTACGGATTGACAAACCTTAGGTCATCCACTTGAGGGAAATTTGCTACTGTCCTACAAACCTCTGCACTTGGAGGCCCAACAACGTCTACAAGAAGAAGGTTTCGTAGTAGACATCAGCCACCGTATTTCGCGAAAAAACGTTTGCCCCTGACTACTGGGACCCACCAGCTACATCTTCGCACGCAAGGAAGTGCCTGACAGTCAGGACCCACCTGGTCGAAGCGTACGTAGCGTTGTCATTCTGGTCACGAACGTGTACGTACATACTGGTCGTTGTAGAGGCACGCACGTGTCGTAGTAGAGGCACACACGTGTCGTAGTAGAGGCGCGCACGTAGCATGTACACGTACGTACAACGGCCAGGGTGCAAGAAAGAAAATACGGCCACGTATGTGTACATACGGGCGGGGTCTCGAATGCCTACTCGCGCATACGTATGGCCAGGGCTCGTGTACATGGCTGGGTCGGAACGGAGAAACAACGTCGTCGTGTTCATGGGGAGGCAATGGAATGCGTCGTGTTCATGGGGAGGCAACGGAATGCATCGTGTTCATGGGGAGGCAACGGAACGCGTGGGAGCCAACCGGCTGGGTCGGAACGGAATGCGTGGTCGTGTTCATCGGGAGGGCTTGGACGGAATAGGCGATGGAAACGAGGCCTGGCGTACCGCAAAACGGAGGAAATTACCTTGTGTTCGACCGGCCACGTTTGAAACGGGATCCTGTTCATCGGGAGGGGTCTCGCGTACCGCAAAACATAGGAAATGGACCTCCTATGGTCGAAACGGGGGTCCTGTTGATTGGGAGGGGTGTGGCGTACCGCAAAACGGACGAAATGGACTTGTGTTGGAGCACTACGGTCGAAATGGGGGTCCTGTTCATCGGGAGGGGTGTGGCATACCGCAAAACGGGACTCCACGGGATACTGTTCATCTCCACCGTCGACCCCCTCCAGCGTCCACGAGCTACTGTTCATCCACCGTCGACCTCCTCCAGCATCCACCTATGACTGTTCATCCAGCCTCCACCGCGCACTACTCCACCGGCTACTGTTCAACCAGCCCTCTCCATGGGCTCCTGTTCAACCACCCCTCCACGGACTACTGTTCATCCTGCCCTCCACCGTCTACTGTTCATCCTGCCCTCCACGGGGTGGTCCTGCTCATCCAACCCTCCACGGGGTCCTGTTCATCCAGCCCCAACCGGCTCGATCGATCGGGGTCCTGTTCATCCACCCCCACCGGGAACTGTTCATCCAACCCCCCCGCAACGCTCACTGTTCATCCAGAGGCAGCCTCGATCGGCTTCAGTTAGCAGCAGTAGCGAAGGAATCACTCGATCGGGTTCAAGTAACAGCCATCGATCGATCGCTCGGGTTCAGTAACGCGTAGCCTGCAATGCAATCGCTCGGGTTCAGTTAGAGCCCAATGCCTCGCTCGGGTTCAGTTAGAGCCAACGCCTCGCACACACACACGTACGTGTACAAGAGAAGCGCACATCGCTCGGCCCCGACCTCCCACCGTAACCGGGAACTCCCCGAAATTTTCCTCTCCCTCGCTTCTACCATGGTTTTTTCGTCATCGACGACCCAAAGAATGTCAGCAGCTGCGTCTCCGGCCCGCCCAGGACGAAAAGCCCATTTTCTGTCATGATTTTTATCATATAAGTAGGAGCCCACCACATCTATGATGATACCGGGTTTTGTCACAATTATCGTCATAGAAGTGTCATATGCATGACAGAATTTTTTTCTGTTCGACCCAAAATGTCACGGATGTGTCTTTTTTTTGTAGTGTTCACTCACCACTTTCCACCTCGCTCTCCCTTTTGCCCTCTCCCCCTTAGATCCGTCGTGCCGGACCGCTCCTAGGTCGCTGCCGTCAGCCACCACCGTGGCGACGATCGCCCCCATTCCCCTCTGACGCGTCTGCGAGCTCCGCCGCGACCTCCTCATCCTCCCCGCAGACACGCGAATTGGGACGACCCCGCAACCCCGCCATGACCCCCTTCTTTCTGTAGCGACCCGACCTCAGACGGTCAAGTCTCTGTGCTTAAGTGTCATCCCTGGATCGGTATGCTGACACACACAGTACTCGAGGATTTATAATAGAGGTAAATGACATGTAGAGAGTAACGTAAATACTATTAACTCAATCCAAATAGCGGAAGTAACAATAAGGTTGTGGATTCCCATCAACACTAACGGCAAAGTGAGTCTAGAAATCGTAGCCCTAACGTATCACTTACTCGTCGTAAGATTCCTGCAACATGAGACGTTGCAGCCACAAGGGTCAGTACATTGAATGTACTGGCAAATTCACACCATAGAGCAATGATGAATAATAACTATCACTACATGCATATATGGCTGGTGGAGGCTCTATGGTTATAATGTTTTTGCGAAAAGCCAATTTTTCTCTACAACAAAGGAATATATTTTATTTAACTATCATGGTAGTTGAAACATTGAGAAGGTTCCTCCAACTCAATCCCAATTAAAAGTTAACAACCCAACAAATTAATTAAGTAAAGTGATGAGATCAATATGATAATCCAAGAACCAGATACTCAAGATGTCCATAACCGGGGACACGGCTAATCATGATTAGTTTGTACACTCTGCAGAGGTTTGCACACTTTTCCCCACAAGACTCGATCTCCTCCGTTGGATTTCTCGCACTACATGGTGTTTGAGAAACAGATGACCGAGACACAGTTTTTCAGAAGCATTAACTCTAACCCCGGGTAGACCGTACCAACCTACATCCCCTACATCTGCTAGCCTACCACTAGAAGAGGTCATGCAACTTACTCCACTATGCTAGAGCCCATAATAGCTTGTGGCTGCACACGGAAGTTTCTAGCATGAATAATCTTATGATCCCTTTGAGCCTAGGTGGCATTCCATAGGGTGATCACACGGGTCCTCTGGGATCCCCTTGGGCAAGCACTAGGTTCTCCAGGTGCCCGGGCAGAGCACTGGGTGCTCCAGGGTGCCCATATCATTCCACCCAGATGTGTATTAAAGTAGCCACCTTAAGTTAACCATTAAATAATAACTCTCACATCTGTCATGAACCACTCAACCAATCCACGTCTACGAGCTTAGCAGAGCAATACGAGCATAACATAGAAGTAACTCCCAAGGTTTGGATGCAGGACAATAGGTTCCTACCTCATCAACTACTTCCCAATACCCACATGTTATCAAGTCCTAACCATCCAGTGTTCGAGGGTTGAAACTAATGCATAAAAACTGGGTATGAAAGGGGTATGATCAAAATGTGAACTTGCCTTGTACGGTTGATGAAGATGATTCGCACTCATAACTCCTGATAGCTCTACTCGTGACACTCCGGTCAATCTATCGTAAGCAAACAATAGTAACCACACACAAGCAATCACTCAAAAGACCGGAAAGAACGAAGAAGACAATTCAGAAAACATCAAAACCAAAAAAATAACTCTTGCAACATAAAACAATTTCTAACAGTACCAAAATTATGTGAATTTGGCCTTATCAGAAATTTTAGGTCAAGAGTTTCGATTTGCAAAAAGAATCAACTAAATCTTAGTTATAAAACTCAAGTTACGATAAAACGAAGTTCAAATACAAATATGTTTGAAATCATATTTTAAATTTTCAAAAACATGTTCAAGTTGATTATATAGATAGAGGAGATCATGACAAAGAAGTAGGCGTTGGTTTCGTTGGATTTGGACAAACGAGTAAAAAGTAGCGGAGGTTTGAAATTCAGGGGCTAAACTGTAAAGAAAATTAATCACAGATAGGTCCCTGGCGGAAATTAAAAAGAAAAGAAAAATTCTACCTAACGAACGTTCGCTACCGAACACTAACAAAGAAAACTGTTCGCTACCGATCCCTATCTAATGAACGGTCGCAAAATAAACTAACCTAAAAAGAAAAAAATCGTTTAGTTTTAAATGGAAAACCGGACCGAAAAATAAAACGAGATAAACCGGCGGTTCGTTGACGGCGGCGGAGTCCGATGGCGATGGCGACGGCGGCGGCTCCGGGCGGCGGAGACGGCGGCGGTGGCGGCGGATTGCGGCGGGAGGAGGCGGTGGTGCGGCGCGGGGCAGCGTCGGCGAGTGCAAGCCGCGACGACGTTCGGCGGCAGCAGCGGCGAGGTCGACGGCACGACGGCGGTTGCGAGATGCGGCGCGATGCGAGGAGAGAGAGGGCAGCGGCGAGGCGAGCTTATATAGAGGGGGGCGAGGGGTTGCGTGGAGGAGGGGCAGGGGCCAAAGGCGGCGGGGCGCGGAGTCCGCGGAGGTCATGGCGGTGGCGATGGTGTGCTGGCGGCGAAGTCTCCGAGCAGAGGTCGGGGACGAGCGGGATGGGCCGTTGGGCCGCGGCCTGGCTCGGGCGCTGGGCCGGCCCAGTCGGCGGAGGGAGTTTTTTTATACAGAGAGATAAAGAAATAAAACAAAAGAGATAAAAAGAAAATATAATATAGACATATTATATATCAAAATTTTCAGAAAAAGATTTTCTACAACTTGAACATTTTTCTAGCATCAAATAAAATTCACACAAATTTAAATAAAGCAAAGAGCGCTAATGTTGCAATAAAATCCAATAAAAATCATTTTAAAAATACCAATATAAATTCAAATTTATTTCTCTCCAATTTTCTATTGTAGGGAATCATTTTACCCTATTTTCCGTATATTTTATTTTTGGAGAAAAATAATTCGAATAAAAACTAAATAACCCCAAATTGAAAATAATTCCAATGGGATTTTAAATTTGATTCTTTGAAACTTCCAACTCATATTTCATATGATTTGAAGAAGTCATTTTATCTTCTCTCATGAAAATCATTGAGTTGCTTAAAGTTTCTGAATTTGAAAATAGTTCCAAATGGAATTCAAATATTTTCAAATACCCTTTTCATTTAATTACATGGAAGAAGTCATGTCATCTTCTCTCTAGGGTTTTGTATTTGAAAAGAATCTGAATTCACGGAGATCATAAAAGAAAATGAAAGTTTGGGAAAGTCCTTTTATTCCCTCTCATTTAACTTTCAAAAAGTTTCAAATTCACTCACTTTCAGTCAATCAATCAGAAAAAAATTAAACAAACTATCTATTTAATATAACATTCCAAAATTTAGAATTTTGGGATGTTACAAACCTACCACCCTTAAAATGAATCTCGTCCTCGAGATTCGGAGAGGGTAGCGAGAAATAGGTTAAGTTCGGGGTTTTTCTCAAAATCCATCGATCATCACAGGGGGTCTGGGGTGCTACCACCCTTAGAAGCATCGTTGCGGTCCCGTCAATACTCATGTACTCCATCCTTATTCTTGACAGGGCCGGTCTTCTCAGATCTTTAGTATAATTCCTTATGTGGCTCTTCCGGCAGCGGCATAACCTTTTCCTCAATTCTTCTGTCCTTTCATCTTGGTAAGGTTATTCCGAGACTGGGTCTTCTTAGCTGACGGGTCTGGCGCCATTACTAATCAACTATCGATATCTCATGGAGGTCAAAAATTTATGGTTTCTCCTGCAGGAAAATGGGTCTGGGCTGAACCTCACCGTATAACCTGTGATTGGCAGCAGCTGCCTTGTACCAGGAAAAAAATTGCCATACCATTCTAAGGTTTAAACAAGGTTTTGATCGTCGTCTCTCTACTATGGGTAATTCACTCAGATTTACCATCTCATATAGCAGAGGCGAATAATAAGAGTAAGTCGGTATGGTGATCAATCCATCCCGCACCCAAATCATTACCCTGTATATGGTTTAGCGAATCTCACATTCTAACACTCGGTCATCCTCAAGCATTGCAGAATTTTCTCTTGTCGACGAACTAAGTTTGGAAAATCCATTGTTTTTGCAATCCAAACAAACATCTATCGTTCCTTCACAACTCTCAGGTTTTGCATTACTCCTATAAGATCGTCTGTCGATAAAAATCGTAACTTCTTCCAAGGTTTTTTCCTTCAGAAAGAGTGTGCTTGCTTCTTGGCAGGTCCTGGGGCCTGTGGGTTATGGCCCATCATCACTTGTAAACCTTGAACTCATCATTGGGGCAACTGGTCATTATTCCAATATCCAGCTTCCCAGCATTCTTAAATCCATCTGATTCTATTGTCTTTCTTCCTTCTATTTGGTACCAAACTAAGACATGATTACTCAGACTCATCACGGGGTTACTATTGCTCCATATTACCAACATTCAACCTCCTTTATATCCAATAGTATTTCATCCCGTCATACTCTTGGGGTATCCCACATATCGAGACAAAACTCATACTTATTTTGTCCGAAATCCACTCCGTGGAATATCATTATCTTTTCCAGGGATCAAGGGTCCTCACAGTTACTACCACCCTTGAAATGCACAAACTCATCCATAGACCATATTTCTCATATCCTCAAAAATGGTGAAAATCTTTCTTCATTGCGTAACACTCATAAAAATCCAAATCAGTACCAACGATGATAACTTTATTGATTCTCAAATTATTACAATCTCCTGCATTTCCATTACATAATTTAACTTCTCCTGAAAATAAGGGTGTGTACTACTCTATTTATTACATTCCTTACTCCAGTATCAAAATTCTGAAGTACTCTGCTCATGCTTCCTTGCGTTCTGGACATCCCCTAGCACCATGTCCTACTTCTTTGCAACATAAACGAATGACTTTCGACAACTCTCGGGGCTTATTTGTGATTGTGCCTACTCCTTGGTTTCTTGGATCCTTTCCTGGGCACATATTGGCATAGTGACCCAAGGTTCTGCACTTGAAACAGGTGATGTAACCCAGGTCCTTCTCTGCAGAGATTTGGTTCTTCCCGGTAAACTTTCTCTTCCTCCTGGATTTGTTCGTTCCGATCAATACTTCCATTTCCTGTGGATCAAACTCCACTTCTTCCATCGGGAAGTCCTCCAGGTACTCTTGGCTTTTCTTTGTGCAATACTGTGATAAATGTCCTTCTTCCCCACATGAATAACAAGCATGGGAGTAAAATCTGTTTAGGCCTTCTCCATCGGGGTCTTCAACAACTTCCTTCTTCACAGGTTCCTCAAAACTTTCCCTGTGGGCTTCTTTCATTGCTTCATTCTTCTGCTGGATGGTTCGTTGTACCATAGGGTAAATGTGACACTGAGCAGGGTAGTGGGTAGTCCCTTCACACAGGAAACAAGTCACGTGCATAGTGGGACATTCTTCAGCTGGGTTCATTGACGGCGGCGGAGTCCGATGGCGATGGCGAACGACGGTGGCTCCGGGCGGAAAGACGACGGCAGTGGCGGCGGACTGCGGCGGGAGGAGGCGGTGGTGCGGCGCGGGGCAGCGGCGGCGGCGTTCGGTGGCAGCAGCGGCGAGGTCGACGGCGCGGCGGCGGTTGCAAGATGCGGCGCGATGCGAGGAGAGAGAGGGCGGGGCGGCGCGAGCTTATATAGAGGGGGCGAGGGGTTGCGTGCAGGAGGGGCGGGGGCCAAAGGCGGCGGGGCGCGGAGTCCGCGGAGGTCACAGCGGCGGCGATGGCGTGCTGGCGGCGGAGTCTTCGAGCGGAGCTCGGGGACGAGCGGGATGGGCCGTTGGGCCGCGGCCTGGCTCGGGCGCTGGGCCGGCCCAGTTGGCGGAGGGAGTTTTTTTATACAGAGAGATAAAGAAATAAAACAAAAGAGATAAAAAGAAAATATAATATAGGCATATTATATATTAAAATTTTCAGAAAAAGATTTTCTACGACTTGAACATTTTTCTAGCATCAAATAAAATTCACACAGATTTAAATAAAGCAAAGAGTGCTACTATTACAATAAAATCCAATAAAATCATTTTAAAAATACCAAAATAAATTCAAATTTATTTCTCTCCAATTTTCTATTATAGGGAATCATTTTACCCTATTTTCCATATATTTTATTTTTGGAGAAAAATAATTTGAATAAAAACTAAATAACCCCAAATTGAAAATAATTCCAATGGGATTTTAAATTTGATTCTTTGAAACTTTCAACTCATATTTCATATGATTTGAAGAAGTCATTTTGTCTTCTCTCATGAAAATCATTGAGTTGCTTAAAGTTTCTGAATTTGAAAATAGTTCCAAATGAAATTCAAATATTTTCAAATACCCTTTTCATTTAATTAAATGGAAGAAGTCATGTCATCTTCTCTCTAGGGTTTTGTATTTGAAAAGAATTTTAATTCACGGGGATCACAAAAGAAAATGAAACTTTGGGAAATTCCTTTGATTCCCTCTCATTTAACTTTCAAAAAATTTCAAATTCACTCACTTCCAGTCAATCAATCACACAATAATCAAAAAAACTATCTATTTAATATAACATTCCAAAATTTAGAATTTTTGGATGTTACACTTTCTCCTCGGACTGCTGCACGCCGTCGTCGACTCCGGCCACCTCGTGTCGTCCCCGGGCCTTCTTTGCAATGCTAGTGAGCCCCCGCTCCTCCTCCCTCTCCCAAGTCCCTCTTCGTAGCCGTAGCTGCCTCGCCGCGTTACCATGCTCCGCCGTCCGCCATGACTGTCGCGCGCGCCGTGCGAGCTCCCGAGTGCCCGCGCCTGGCATGGGCACACTCCAGAGCACGTGCAGCATCGCCCTGAGCCCCGCTGACTCTCTAGGACGCGCCCCATCGTGTTTTTGAATGGAGCCCGAATGTCGCCGCCGCCCTCGCCGCTCACCGCCGTTGCTACCGGCCTCCTCCGGCGATTACACCCCCACCATCCGACGTGGCTCCTCCGCTCGTTCGGGCGCGCCCAACTACGCGCCGAACGGCCGCCCATAGGCGATTTCTGACGAGGCTAGTGAAGAAAATATGCCCTAGAGGCAATAATGAAGTTATTATTTATTTCCTTATATCATCATAAGTGTTTATTATTCATGTTAGAATTGTATTAACCGGAAACATAATACGTGTGTGAATACATAGACAAACAATATGTCACTAGTATGCCTCTACTTGACTAGCTCGTTGATCAGAGATGGTTAAGTTTCCTAACTATAGACAAAGAGTTGTCATTTGATTAATGAGATCACATCATTAGGAGAATGATGTTATTGACTTGACCCATTCCGTTAGCTTAGCACACGGTCGTTTAGTATGTTGCTATTGCTTTCTTCATGACTTATACATGTTCCTATGACTATGAGATTATGCAACTCCCGTTTACCGGAGGAACACTTTGTGTGCCACCAAACGTCACAACGTAACTAGGTGATTATAAAGGTGCTATATAGGTGTCTCCCAAGGTACTTGTTGGGTTGGCGTATTTCGAGATTAGGATTTGTCACTTCGATTGTCGGAGAGGTATCTCTGGGCCCACTCGGTAATGCACATCACTATAAGCCTTGCAAGCATTGCAACTAATGAGTCAGTTGCGGGATGATGTATTACGGAACGAGTAAAGAGACTTTCCAGTAACAAGATTGAACTAGGTATTGAGATACCGACGATCGAATCTCGGGCAAGTAACATACCGATGACAAAGAGTACCACGTATGTTGTTATGCGGTTTGACCGATAAAGATCTTCGTAGAATATGTAGGAGCCAATATGAGCATCCAGGTTCCGCTATTGGTTATTGATCAGAGACGTGTCTCGGTCATGTCTACATAGTTCTCGAACCCGTAGGGTCCGCACGCTTAAAGTTCGATGACGGTTATATTATGAGTTTATGTGTTTTGATGTACCAAAGGAGTTTGGAGCCCCGGATGAGACCAGGGACATGACGATGAGTCTCGAAATGGTCGAGACGTAAAGATCGATATATTGGACAACTATATTCGGACATCGGAAAGGTTCCGAGTGATTCGGGTATTTTCGGGAGTACCGGGGAGTTACGGGAATTCGTATTGGGCCTTAATGGGCCATACGGGAAAGGAGAGAAAGGCCTCAAAGGGTGGCCGCACCCCTCCCCATGGGCTGGTCCGAATTGGACTAGGGAGGGGGGAGCCCCCTTCCTTCCTTCTCCTTTTCCCTTCCCTTTCCTTCTCTCCTACTCCTACTACTTGGAAGTGATCCTAGTTCTACTAGGAAAGGGGAAATCCTACTCCCGGTGGGAGTAGGACTCCCCTAGGGCGCGCCATAGAGAGGGCCGGCCCCTCCCCTCCTCCACTCCTTTATATACGTGGCCAGGGGGCACCCCATAGACACAACAATTGATCTCTTGATCTCTTAGCCGTGTGTGGTGCCCCCTCCACCATAATCCACCTCGATCATATCGTAGCGGTGCTTAGGCGAAGCCCTGAGTCAGTAGAACATCATCATCGTCACCACGTTGTCGTGCTGACGAAACTCTCCCTCAACACTCGGCTGGATCAGAGTTCGAGGGACGTCATCGAGTTGAACGTGTGCAAAACTCGGAGGTGCCGTGCGTTCGGTACTTGATCGGTCGGATCAAGAAGACGTACGACTACATCAACCGCGTTGTGCTAACGCTTCCGCTAACGGTCTACGAGGGTACGTAGACAACACTCTCCCCTCTCGTTGCTATGCATCACCATGATCTTGCGTGTGCGTAGGAAATTTTGAAATTACTACGTTCCCCAACAGTGGTATCAGAGCCTGGTTTTATGCGTAGATGTCATATGCACGAGTAGAACACAAGTGAGTTGTGGGCGATATAAGTCATACTGCTTACCAGCATGTCATACTTTGGTTCAGCGGTATTGTTGGATGAAGCGGCCCGGACCGACATTACGCGTACGCTTACGCGAGACTGGTTCTACCGACGTGCTTTGCACACAGGTGGCTGGCGGGTGTTAGTTTCTCCAACTTTAGGTTATCTGAGTGTGGCTACGCCCGGTCCTTGTGAAGGTTAAAACAACACCAACTTGACAAACTATCATTGTGGTTTTGATGCGTAGGTAAGAACTGTTCTTGCTAAGCCCGTAGCAGCCACGTAAAATTTGCAACAACAAAGTAGAGGACGTCTAACTTGTTTTTGCAGGGCATGTTGTGATGTGATATGGTCAAGACACGATGCTAAATTTTATTGTATGAGATGATCATGTTTTGTAACCGAGTTATCGGCAACTGGCAGGAGCCATATGGTTGTCGCTTTATTGTGTGCAATGTAATCGCCCTGTAATGCTTTACTTTATCACTAAGCGGTAGCGATAGTCGTGGAAGCATAATATTGGCGAGATGACAACGATGCTACGATGGAGATCAAGGTGCCGCGCCTGTGACGATGGTGATCATGAAGGTGCTTCGGAGATGGAGACAAGCACAAGATGATGATGGCCATATCATATCACTTATATTGATTGCATGTGATGTTTATCTTTTATGCATCTTATCTTGCTTTGATTGACGGTAGCATTATAAGATGACCCCTCACTAAATTATCAAAGTATAAGTGTTCTCCCTGAGTATGCACCATTGCGAAAGTTCTTCGTGCTGAGACACCACGTGATGATCGGGTGTGATAGGCTCTACGTTCAAATACAACGGGTGCAAAACAGTTGCACACGCGGAATACTCAGGTTAAACTTGACGAGCCTAGCATATAATAGATATGGCCTGGAACCGGAGACCGAAAGGTCAAGCGTGAATCATATAGTAGATATGATCAACATAGTGATGTTCACCGTTGATACTACTCCATCTCACGTGATGATCGGACATGGTTTAGTTGATATGGATCACGTGATCACTTAGAGGATTAGAGGGATGTCTATCTAAGTGGGAGTTCTTAAATAATATGATTAAATTGAACTTAAATTTATCATGAACTTAGTACCCCGTAGTATTAGCATATCTATGTTGTAGATCAATAGCTCGCGTTTAGCTCCCCTGTTTTATTTTTGATATGTTCCTAGAGAAAACTAAGTTGAAAGATGTTAGTAGCAATGATGAGGATTGGATCCGTGATCTGAGGTTTATCCTCATTGCTGCACAGAAGAATTATGTCCTTGATGCACCGCTAGGTGACAAACCTATTGCAGGAGTAGATGCAGATGTTATGAACGTTTGGCTAGCTCAATATGATGACTACTTGATAGTTTAGTGCACCATGCTTAAACGGCTTAGAATCGGGACTTCAAAGACGTTTTGAACGTCATGGACCATATGAGATGTTCCAGGAGTTGAAGTTAATATTTCAAGCAAATACCCGAGTTGAGAGATATGAAGTCTCCAACGAGTTCTATAGCTAAAAGATGGAGGAGAATAGCTCAAGCAGTGAGCATGTGCTCAGATTGTCTGGGTACTACAATCGCTTGAATCAAGTGGGAGTTAATCTTCCAGATAAAATAGTGATTGACAGAATTCTCTAGTCACCATCAACAAGTTAGTAGAACTTCGTGCTAAACTATAATATGCAAGGGATAACGGAAATGATTTCCAAGCTCTTCGTGATGCTGAAATCGACGAAGGTAGAAATCAAGAAAAGCATCAAGTGTTGATGGTAAACAAAACCACTAGTTTCAAGTAAAGGGACAAAGGGAAGAAAGGGGAAATTCAAGAAGAATGGCAAGCAAGTTGCTGCTCAAGTGAAAAAACCCAAGTTTGGACCTAAGCCTGAAACTGAGTGCTTCTTCTGCAAAGGGACTGGTCATTGGAAGCGGAACTACCCCAAGTAATTGGCGGATAAGAAGGATGGCAAAGTGAACATAGGTATATTTGATATACATGTTATTGATGTGTACTTTACTAGTGTTTATAGCAATCCCTCAGTATTTGATACTAGTTCAGTTGCTAAGAATAGTAACTCGAAACGGGAGTTGCAGAATGAACAGAGACTAGTTAAGGGTGAAGTGATGATGTGTATTGGAAATGGTTCCAAGATTGATATGATCATCATCGCACACTCCCTATACTTTCGAGATTAGTGTTAAACCTAAAATAAATGTTATTTAGTGTTTGCGTTGAGCATGAATATGATTGGATCATGTTTATTGCAATACGGTTATTCATGTAAGTTAGAGAATAATTGTTGTTCTGTTTACATGAATAAAACCTTTTACGGTCATACACCCAATGAAAATGGTTTGTTGGATCTCGATCGTGGTGATACACATTTTCATAATATTGGAGCCAAAAGATGCAAAGTTAATAATGATAGTGCAACTTATTTGTGGCACTTCCGTTTAGGTTATATTGGTGTAAAGCGCATGAAGGAAATCCATGTTGATGGGCTTTTGGAATCACTTGATTATGAATCAGTTGATGCTTGCGAACCATGCCTCATGGGCAAGATGACTAAGACTCCGTTCTCTGGAACAATGGAGCGAGCAACAGATTTGTTGGAAATCATACATAATGATGTATGTGGTCTGATGAATATTGAGGCTCGCGGCAGGTATCATTATTTTCTGACCTACACAGATGATTTGAGCAGATATGGGTATATCTACTTGATGAAACTCAAGTTTGAAACATTTGAAAAGTTCAAATAATTTCAGAATGAAGTGGAGAATCATCGTAACAAGAAAATAAAAGTTTCTACGATATGATCGCAGAGGTGAAATATTTGAATTACGAGTTTGGCCTTCAGTTAAAACAATGTGAAATAGTTTCACTACTCACGCCACCTGGAACACCACAGTGTAATGGTGTGTCCGAACGTCATAACCGTACTTTATTGGATATAGTGTAATCTATGATGTTTCTTACCGATTTACCACTATAGTTTTGGGCTTGTGCATTAGAGACAGATGCATTCACGTTAAAAAGGGCACCATCTAAATCCGTTGAGACGACACCGTATGAACTGTGGTTTGGCAAGAAACCAAAGTTGTCGTTTCTTAAAGTTTGGGGTTGCGATGCTTATGTGAAAAGTTTCATCCTGATAAGCTCAAACCCAAATCGGAAAAGTGCGTCTTCATAGGATACCCAAAAGTTACTGTTGGGTACACCTTCTAGCACAAATCTGAAGGCGAGATATTCATTGCTAAGAATGGATCCTTTCTAGAGAAGGAGTTTCTCTTGAAAGAAGTGAGTGGGAGGAAAGTAGAACTTGATGAGGTAACTGTACCTGCTCCCTTATTGGAAAGTAGTTCATCACAGAAATATGTTCCTGTGACTCCTACACCAATTAGTGAGGAAGCTAATGATGATGATCATGTAACTTCAGATCAAGTTACTATCGAACCTCGTAGGTCAACCAGAATGAAATCCGCACCAGAGTGGTACGGTAATCCAGTTCTGGAGGTCATGTTACTTGACCATGACGAACCTACGAACTATGAGGAAGCGATGATGAGCCCAGATTCCGCAAAATGGTTTGAGGCCATGAAATCTGAGATGGGATCCATGTATGAGAACAAAGTGTGGACTTTGGTTGACTTGCCCGGTGATCGGCAAGCCATAGAAAATAAATGGATCTTCAAGAGGAAGACAGACACTAATAGTAGTGTTACTATCTACAAAGCTAGACTTATCGGAAAAAGGTTTTTGACAAAGTTCAAGGTGTTGACTACGATGAGATTTTCTCACTCGTAGCGATGCTTAAGTCTGTCCGAATCATGTTAGCAAATTGCCACATTTTAAGAAATCTGGCAAATGGATGACGAAACTACAATCCTTAATGGATTTCTTAAAGAAGAGTTGTATATGATGCAACCAAAAAGGTTTTGTCAATCCTAAAGGTGCTAACAAAATATGCAAGCTCCAGCGATCCATCTATGGACTGGTGCATGCATATCGGAGTTGGAATATACACTTTGATAAGTTGATCAAAGCATATAGTTTTATAGAGACTTGTGGTGAAGCTTGTATTTACAAGAAAGTGAGTGGGAGCACTACAAGCATTTCCGATAAGTATATGTGAATGACATATTGTTGATCGAAGATAATGTAGAATTATTCTGCAAAGCATAAAGGAGTGTTTGAAAAGAGTTTTTCAAAGAAAGACCTCGGTGAAGTTGCTTACATATTGAGCATCAAGATCTATAGATATAGATCAAGACGCTTGATAAGTTTTTCAATGAGTACATATATTGACAAGATTTTTAAGTAGATCAAAATGGAACAGTCAAATAAAGAGTTCTTGCCTGTGTTACAAGGTGTGAAACTGAGTAAGACTCAAATCCCGACCACGGTAGAAGATAGAAAGAGAATGAAAGTCATTCCCTATGCCTTGGCCATAGGTTCTATAAAATATGCCATGCTGTGTACTAGATCTATTGTATACCCTATACCGTTCTTGGCAAGGGAGTACAATAGTGATCTAGGATAAGATCACTGGACAGCGGTCAAAATTATCCTTAGTGGAATAAGGATATGTTTCTCGATTATGGAGGTGACAAAAAGGTTCATCGTAAAGGGTTACGTCGATGCAAATTTTGACACTGATCCAGATGACTCTAAATCTCAATCTAGATACATATTGAAAGTGGGAGCAATTAGCTAGAGTACTTCCGTGCAAAGCATTGTTGACATAGAAATTTGCAAAATACTTACGGATCTGAATGTGGCAGACCCGTTGACTAAACTTCTCTCACAAGCATAACATGATCACACCTTAGTACTCTTTGGGTGTTAATCACATAGTGATGTGAACTAGATTATTAACTCTAGTAAACCCTTTGGGTTTTGGTCACATGTCGATGTGAACTATGGGTGTTAATCACATGGTGATGTGAACTATTGGTATTAAATCACATGGCGATGTGAACTAGATTATTGACTCTAGTGCAAGTGGGAGACTGAAGGAAATATGCCCTAGAGGCAATAATAAAGTTATTATTTATTTCCTTATATCATGATAAATGTTTATTATTCATGCTAGAATTGTATTAACCAGGAACATAATACATGTGTGAATACATAGACAAACAGTATGTCACTAGTATGCCTCTACTTGACTAGCTCATTGATCAAAGATGGTTAAGTTTCCTAACCATAGACAAAGAGTTGTCATTTG
Organism: Triticum urartu; assembly: GCF_003073215.2. Taxonomy (NCBI): domain Eukaryota; kingdom Viridiplantae; phylum Streptophyta; class Magnoliopsida; order Poales; family Poaceae; genus Triticum; species Triticum urartu. The sequence continues at coordinate 582,280,591 of NC_053023.1, read as the reverse complement.
ATTAATGAGATCACATCATTAGGAGAATGATGTGATTGGCTTGACCCATTCCGTTAGCTTAGCACACGATCGTTTAGTATGTTGCTATTGCTTTCTTCATGACTTATACATGTTCCTATGACTATGAGATTATGCAACTCCCGTTTACCGGAGGAACACTTTGTATGCCACGAAACGTCACAACGTAGCTGGGTGATTATAAAGGTTCTCTACAGGTGTCTCCGAAGGTACTTGTTGGGTTGGCGTATTTCAAGATTAGGATTTGTCACTCCGATTGTCGGAGAGGTATCTCTGGGCCCACTCGGTAATGCCCATCACTATAAGCCTTACAAGCATTGCAACTAATGAGTTAGTTGCGGGATGATGTATTACGGAATGAGTAAAGAGACTTGTCCGTAACGAGATTGAACTAGGTATTGAGATACCGACGATCGAATCTCGGGCAAGTAACATACCGATGACAAAGGGAACAACGTATGTTGTTATTTGGTTTGACCGATAAAGATCTTTGTAGAATATGTAGGAGCCAATATGAGCATCCAGGTTCCGCTATTGGTTATTGACCGGAGACGTGTCTCGGTCATGTCTACATAGTTCACGAACCCGTAGGGTCCGCACGCTTAAAGTTCGATGACGGTTATATTATGAGTTTATGTGTTTTGATGTACCGAAGGAGTTCGGAGTCCCGGATGAGATCGGGGACATGACGAGGAGTCTCAAAATGGTCGAGACGTAAAGATCGATATATTGGACAACTATATCCGGACATCGGAAAGGTTCCGAGTGATTCGGGTATTTTCGGGAGTACCAGGGAGTTACGGGAATTCGTATTGGGCCTTAATGGGCCATACGGGAAAGGAGAGAAAGGCCTCAAAGGGTGGCCGCACCCCTCCCCATGGGCTGGTCTGAATTGGACTAGGGAGGGGGGAGCCCCCTTCCTTCCTTCTCCTTTTCCCTTCCCTTTCCTTCTCTCCTACTCCTACTACTTGGAAGGGATCCTAGTTCTACTAGGAAAGGGGGAATCCTACTCCCGGTGGGAGTAGGACTCCCCTAGGGCGCGCCATAGAGAGGGCCGGCCCCTCCTCTCCTCCACTCCTTTATATACGTGGCCTGGGGCACCCCATAGACACAACAATTGATCTCTTGATCTCTTAGCCGTGTGCGGTGCCCCCTTCCACCATAATCCACCTCGACCATATCATAGCGGTGCTTAGGCGAAGCCCTGCATCGGTAGAACATGATAATCGTCACCACGTCGTCGTGCTGACGAAACTCTCCCTCAACAGTCGGCTAGATCGGAGTTCGAGGGACGTCATCAAGTTGAATGTGTTCAGAACTCTGAGGTGCCGTGCGTTCGGTACTTGATCGGTCGGATCGTGAAGACGTATGACTACATCAACCGCGTTGTGCTAACGCTTCCGCGAACGGTTTACGAGGGTACGTAGACAACACTCTCCCCTCTCGTTGCTATGCATCACCATGATCTTGCGTGTGCGTAGGAAATTTTTGAAATTACTACATTCCCCAACAGCTAGTGGCCTCCGCCACGTTTTTGTGTCACCGACATCTGAACGCCGGCCGCGCTGACGTGGCCTGGCCTGGGGCCACCCAGGGTCGCTGACCGGTGGGCCCCAGGTACCCAACTGACCCTGTTGACTGGTTTGACCAGTCAACGGTGCTGACTAGGTAGCCCAGTCACTGACCGGTGGGCCACCCCCTAAAACTAATTAAAGTAATTAAATTAATTAGATTATTTAATTAGTGAGTGACATGTGGGCCATAGTGGCTAATTAACCCTTTTAGTTAAAATTAACCCCTGTTAACTCTTGTGTCCATGACAAGTGGGACCCGGTGGTCAGGTTTGAACTGGACCAACTGGGTTTAGTGCCGACGTAATAAATCTAAAATTTTAATTAATTTAAATATTAATAATTTCGTTTTTTAAATCTTTGAAAAATCATATAAAAAATTCTATAAGTCAGATGAAAATAATTTATATATGAAAGTTGGTTAGAAAAATATAATGAATCTGAATATGCTATCAGTTCATCTGTCACATGCCTCTAGCATGATGAATATGGATCCTTCCCCTCTGATTCATCTGTTCGAAAAATGCCAAACGCTGGGAAAATATTCCCAGATGTTTTCCCGCTTCATCTGTATCGTGTAGCACTATGTTAGGTCACCCTAGCACTGCATATTGCCATGTCATGCATCGTGATGCACTTTTTTGCTTTATATTCATTGGTTCTTCTCACTCTTCTCCTCGGTAGACATCGAGACTAACGCTGCTCTAGAGTACGACTACACCCCTGACGCTCGGCCACTCTCAGCAGAGCTTCCAGGCAAGAAAAAACCCCTTGACAATTCCTATATCGCCCATTTCCTTCTCTCTCATGCTTGCATTAGATTTTGCTACTATTGTTTGTTTGTACCTATTATGATGCATAGCCTGATTTTGTAACCTGCTATTGTTACCTTACCTGCGTATCCTATATGCTTATTATAAATTGGTTAGTGATCCACCAGTGACCCCTCACCTTGTCCCAGTTGCCCCCGCTTTATCTTCGATGACTCGATCAATGTGATCGACGTCCAGAGCCCGACACATCACTGCACTCCCCCTTACTTGTATGACTCTACGGAGTTACTATCGAGTGCCGAGGGTGATACCTCGTATAGCACTTCTGATGAGACCTCTGTAGTGTAGTTAATTGGTCCTGGTCTACGGAGGGTGATTCCTCCTTCACCACTCTCGATAACGACTTTGTTGTGCAATGATATGTATCCAATGTATCTATAATTTTTGATTGTTCCATGCTATTATATTATCTATTTTGGATGTTTAATGGGCTTTAATATGCTCTTTTATATTATTTTTGGGACTAACCTATTAACCGAAGGCCCGGTGCCAGTTTCTGTTTTTTGCCTATTTTAGTGTTTCGCAGAAAAGGAATATCAAACGGAACGAAACCTTCACGAGGATCATTCTTGGAACAAACACAATCCAGGAGACTTGGAGTGGAAGTCTGGAAGTCCACGAGGCGGCCACGAGGCAGGAGGGCGCGCCTAGGGGGTAGGCACGCCCCCACCCTCGTGGGCCCCACGGAGCTCCACTGACGTACTTCTTTTGCCTATATATACTCTTATACCCTAAAAACATCAGGGGAGCCACTGTCGGTGTCAAAACCGGCGAATCTCGGGTAGGGGGTCCTGAACTATGCGTCTAAGGTCGATGGTAACACGAGCCAGGGGACATGATGTTTTACCCAGGTTCGGGCCCTCTCTATGGAGGTAATACCCTACGTCCTGCTTGATTGATCTTGATGAATATGAGTATTACAAGAGTTGATCTACCACGAGATCATAATGGCTAAACCCTAGAGGTCTAGCTTGTATGGCTATGATAATGTCTGTCCTCCGGACTAAGTCCTCCGGTTTATATAGACACCGGGAGGATCTAGGGTTACACAAGGTCGGCTACAAAGAAAGGAATCCACATATTTGGTCGCCAAGCTTGCCTTCCATGCCAAGGAGAGTCCCATCCTGACATGGGTGCAGTCTTCGGTCTTCGTATATTCATAGCCCATCAGTTCGGCCCATGGCTAACAGGCCGGACGCCCGAGGACCCCTTAGTCCAGGACTCCCTTAGTAGCCCCTGAACCTGGCTTCAATGACAACGTATCCGACACGTAGATCTGTCTTCGGCATTGCAAGGCGGGTTCCTCCCTCTGAACTCCAAGATAGTCTTCAGACGTATTTGAACGTGTCCGGACCTGTAACACAACACCACACACAATCATAGAGAGAATATAATATTCCATGAGTCCAATCCGCTGACAACTTTTTTACAACATGACAGCACGTCTGCCCGGTCACTATATCAAACCGTTTTGCCTGCCATCCCGTGTTTCGAGATGCGATTTCCATTGGCACGTCTTGTCAAAGCAGAGATTGTGTCCCCTTATTGCGGGATCCTCATCAATACGGGCGTGGGTAACCCAACCGTGTCGTTTATACAACCCTTGGGAGTAGGCGAGCTTTAAGGCGAGTAGGAAGGCGTTTGACATTCGCAGCCTTTAAAAGGGTAGACGGATCCGTCCTCATTCACCCACGCCTTCTCCTTCCTCTGCCCATCCATTCTTGAGCTCCAGCGCCCAAGCTCTAGCTTCCCCCACCAAAGAAAGCACTCCAACCATGTCCAGATCTGGAGCTGGAGGCAAGTGGATGGCCTCCTCTGTTAAGAAGAAAGACATCAAGGAGCTCCGAGAGGCCGGATACCTGGCCAAGGAGATCGTTCACCGTCTCCCAGCCGAGGGACAGATCGTCCCTACCCCAGAGCCTCATGAGAGGGTTGTGTTTCTCACACATTTCGTCCACGGGCTGGGATTCCCTCTCCACCCGTTTGTCCGCGGACTGATGTTTTACTACGGGCTGTACTTCCATGAACTGGCCCCCAACTTTATCCTCAACATCTCGGCATTTATAGTCGTTTGCGAGGCCTTTCTCCATATCCCACCTCACTTCGGCCTAAGGGTGAATACCTTCAATGTAAAGCCAAAGGTGGTGAGAGGCCAACAAGCAGAGTGCGGATGTGCCATGGTGGGCAAGATGCCCAATGTCACATGGCCCGAAGGTTCCTTTGTGGAGACGGTGAAGGGGTGGCAGTTGGGGTGGTTCTACATCACTGATACGTCTCCGTCGTATCTATAATTTTTGATTGTTCCATGCCAATATTATACAACTTTCATATACTTTTAGCAACTTTTTATACTATTTTTTGGTACTAACATATTGATCCAGTGCCTAGTGCCAGTTCCTGTTTGTTGCATGTTTTTTGTTTCGCAGTAAATCCATATCAAACGGAGTCCAAACGGGATAAACACTGACGGATATTTTTTTTGGAATATATGTGATTTTTGGGAAGAAAAATCCACGTGAGACGATGCCCGAGGGGGCCACGAGGCAGGGGGCGCGCCCCAGGGGGCAGGTGCGCCCCTGACCCTCATGGCCACCCTGTAAGGCGGTTGGTGCCCTTATTTCGCCGCAAGAAAGCTAATATCCGGATAGAGGTCGTGTTAAAGTTTCAGCCCAATCGGAGTTACGGATCTCCGGGAATATAAGAAACGGTGAAAGGGTAGAATCTGAGAACGCAGAAACAGAGAGAGACAGAGAGAAAGATCCAATCTCGGAGGGGCTCTCGCCCCTCCCATGCCATCGAGGCCATGGACCAGTGGGGAAACCCTTCTACCATCTAGGGGGAATATCAAGGAAGAATAAGAGGGGGGGGGCTCTCTCCCCCTAGCTTCCGGTGGCACCGAAGTGCCACCAGGGGCCATCATCATCACTGCAATCTTCACCAACAACTTCACCGCCATCATCACCAACTCTTCCCCCTCTATGTAGCGGTGTAACCCCTCTTTTACCCACTGTAATCTCTACTTAAACATGGTGCTGAATGCTATATATTATTTCCCAATGATGTATGGCTATCCTATGATGTTTGAGTAGATCCGTTTTGTCCTATGGGTTATTTGATGGTCGTGATTGGTTTGAGTTGCATGTTTTATTATTGGTGCTGTCCTATGGTGCTGTTCGTGCCGCGCAAGCATGAGGGATTCCCGCTGTAGGGTTTGCAATATGTTCATGATTTGCTTATGGTGGGTGGCGTGAGTGACAGAAGCACAGACCCGAGTAAGTAGGTTGTTTGCATATGGGATAAAGAGGACTTGGTACTTTAATTCTATGGTTGGGTTTTACCTTAATGATCTTTAGTAGTTGCGGATGCTTGCTAGAGTTCCAATCATAAGTGCATATGATCCAAGTAGAGAAAGTATGTTAGCTTATGCCTCTCCCTCATATAAAATTGCAACAATGATTACCGATCTAGTTGTCGGTTGCCTAGGGACAAATAACTTTCTCGTAACAAAAAGCTCTCTACTAAAACTAATTTAGTTGTGTCTTTATCTAAACAGCCCCTACTTTTTATTTACATGCTCTCTATAACCTTGCAAACCTATCCAACAACACCTACAAAGTACTTCTAGTTTCATACTTGTTCTAGGTAAAGTGAACGTCAAGCGTGCGTAGAGTTGTATCGGTGGTCGATAGAACTTGAGGGAATATTTGTTCTGCCTTTAGCTCCTCGTTGGGTTCGACACTCTTACTTATCGAAAACTGTTGCGATCCCTTATACTTGTGGGTTATCAAGACCTTTTTCTGGCGCCGTTGCCGGGGAGTCATAGCGTGGGGTGAATATTCTCGTGTGTGCTTGTTTGCTTTATCACTAGGTAATTTTTATTTGCTGTTCTTAGTTGTTTTCTATCTTTAGTTATGGGTAGGAAACGAAAAATACCAAAAAAATTAGTTGTACCTACTGAACCAATGGTTGAAGAACCACTCAAAATCTATCACACTCCTGAAGCTTATTACTTGGATCATCTTCGATCCCTATGTGCTCGTGCTGAAACCCCAACTAGCTTAGTTGAGGGCAAATCCTTAGATGAGCATGCTTGTTATGTGCGACACCGTATATCTGAAAAAGGGAAATGTTTACTGGATCAAATTCATCATTTGCAATGCTATGCTTGGAATTTATGCGAAATATATGATTATACTTGTTGTTCTGAAGACCCTAAGAAACACCTTCCCTACCAATGTTTGTTTAGTGATAATGGAATCGTATCTTCTTATGCTAAGGGTGTTTATATTTACTATGATGTTCAAAAAATTGAAGATTTTGTTGCTTTTAGGGGTGCTTATGAAATTGCTTCTTTGATTGAAAGTATGATGCTACTCTCTACAAGTATGAAAATATTGCCATACTTGAATATTGTTATGATAATTATGCTTCTAATGCCTATGTTAAACCATATATCGAGGTCTCCTCCGCTGTCCAAGGAGAGACTAATATTCTGCAAGAGTCTGTGGAAGAAGAAATTGATGAAACTGTGAGCTCATTGGATGAAAAAGATGATGAGGAGAGCGAAGAACAAAAGGAGGAAGAGCGGATTAGCTACCCGTGCCCACCTTCTAATGAGAGTAACTCTTCAACTCATACATTGTTTAATTTACCTTTGTGCTTACCGAAGGATGATTGCTATGATGATTGTTATGATCCTGTTGATTCTCTTGGAATATCCCTTTTTGATGATGCTTGCTATGCTTTTGGCCAAGATGCCAATATGAATTATGCTTATGGAGATGAACTTGCTATAGTTCCTTATGTTAAACATGAAATTGTTCCTATTGCACCCACGCATGATAGTCCTATTATCTTTTTGAATTCTCCCGACTACACTATATCGGAGAAGTTTGCACTTAGTAAGGATTATATTGATGGGTTGTGTTTTACTATTCCACATGATGATTTTGATGAATATAATATGCATGTGCTTGCTGATCCTACTTACAATTATTATGAGAGAGGAACTATATCTCCACCTCTCTATGTTTCCAACATGAAAAAATTGCAAGAAACTGTTTATACTATGCATTGGCCTTTACTATGTGTGCATGAATTGTTCTTTTATGACATGCCGATGCATAGGAAGAGAGTTAGACTTCGTTGTTGCATGATATATGCTACTTTGCGCTCACTACTAAATTACAAATCATTGTTAATTAAAATTGGCTTTGATATACCTTGGGATCCGGGTGGATTCATTACTTGAGCACTATATGCCTAGCTTAATGGCTTTAAAGAAAGCGCTGCCAGGGAGACAACCCGGAAGTTTTAGAGAGTCATTTATTTATTTTGTGTGATTTTATAAGGTTTAAAAATAAAAATAATGTGCCAAGATTTGCCTTTAGGATGTTTACTTTGCTTGTTGGTTTGTACGATGCAGGACAGAAACTTTGGCTGTAGTGCGCGATTTTACATTTTTTACTGGAACGTCAAACGGTTCAGAAACTTTTGCACTGTCTTTCTATACAAATTGTTTATTTTTCCTAATTTTGGTAGAATTATTGGAGTACCATAGGTATGGTGAATGTTCAGATTATTACAGACTGTTCTGTTTTAGTCAGATTCTGTTTTTGATGCATGGTTTGCTTGTTTTGATGAATCTATCGATTTAAATCAGTAGATTAAGCCATGAAAAAGTTATATTATAGTAGCTATAATTCAAAAACGAAATATTAATTGGTTTGCAACAGTACTTAGAGTAGTGATTTGCTTTATTATACTAATGGATCTTACCGAGTTTTCTGTTGAAGTTTTGTGTGGATGAAGTGTTCGATGATCGAGAAGGTCTCGATGTGAGAAGAAGGAAGAGAGGCAAGGGCTCAAGCTTGGGGATGCCCGAGGCATGCCAAGTAAATATTCAAGGAGACTGAAGAGTCTAAGCTTGGGGATGCCCCGGAAGGCATCCCCTCTTTCTTCAACAAGTATCGGTATGTTTTCGGATTCGTTTCATTCATGCGATATGTGCAATCTTGGAGCGTCTTTGCATTTAGTTTTCACTTTTATTTTATGCACCATGCTGGTATTAGATAGTCCTTGGTTGATTTATAGAATGCTCTATGCACTTCACTTATATCTTTTGAGTATGGCTTTATAGAATGCTTCATGTGCTTCACTTATATCATTTGAAGTTTGGATTGCCTGTTTCTCTTTACATAGAAAACCGCCATTTGTAGAATGCTCTTTTGCTTCACTTATATTTGTTAGAGCGCGGGCACATCTTTTGAAGAAAGAATTAAACTCTCTCGCTTCACTTATATCTATTTAGAGAGATAACAGGAACTGGTCATTCACATGGTTAGTCATAAAATCCTACATAAAACTTGTAGATCACTGAATATGATATGTTTGATTCCTTGCAATAGTTTTGCGATATAAAGATGGTGATATTAGAGTCATGCTAGTGGGTAGTTGTGGATTGTAGAAATACGTGTGTTGAGGTTTGTGATTTCCGTAGCATGCACGTATGGTGAACCGTTATGTGATGAAGTCGGAGCATGATATATTTATTGATTGTCTTCCTTATGAGTGGTGGTCGGGGACGAGCGATGGTCTTTTCCTACCAATCTATCCCCCTAGGAGCATGCACGTAGTACTTTGTTTCGATAGCTAATAGACTTTTGCAATAAGTATGTGAGTTCTTTATAACTAATGTTGAGTCCATGTATTATACGCACTCTCACCCTTCCATCATTGCTAGCCTCTTCGGTACCGTGCATTGCCCTCTCTCACCTCGAGAGTTGGTGCAAACTTCACAGGTGCATCCAAACCCCGTGATACGATGGGCTCTATCACACATAAGACTCCTTATATCTTCCTGAAAACAGCCACCATACCTACCTATCATGGCATTTCCATAGCCATTCTGAGATATATTGCCATGCAACTTCCATCATCATCATATACATGACTTGAGCATTTATTGTCATATTGCTTTGCATGATCGTAAGATAGCTAGCATGATGTTTTCATGGCTTGTCCGTTTTTTATGTCATTGCTACGCTAGATCATTGCACATCCCGGTACACCACCGGAGGCATTCATATAGAGTCATACTTTGTTCTAGACATCGAGTTGTAATATTGAGTTGTAAGTAAATAAAAGTGTGATGATCATCATTATTAGAACATTGTCCCATGTGAGGTTATCAAAATAAAAGAGGCCAAAGAAGCCCAAATAAAAAAAGAGGCCAAAGAAGCCCACCAAAAAAAAGAAAAAAAGAGAAAACAAAGAAAAATGAGAGAAAAAGAGAGAAGGGGCTATGTTACTATCCTCTTACCACACTTGTGCTTCAGAGTAGCACCATGTTCTTCATATAGAGAGTCTCTTGAGTTATCACTTTCATATACTAGTGGTAATTTTCATTATAGAACTTGGCTTGTATATTCCAATGATGGGCTTCCTCAAATGCCCGAGGTCTTCACGAGCAAGCAAGTTGGATGCACACCCACTTAGTTTCAGTTTGAGCTTTCATACACTTATAACTCTAGTGCATCCGTTGCATGGCAATCTCTACTCCTCGCATTGACATCAATTGATGGGCATCTCCATAGCCCATTGATTAGCCGCGTCGATGTGAGACTTTCTTCCTTTTTTCTTCTCCACACAACCTCCACCATCATATTCTATTCCACCTATAGTGCTATGTCCATGGCTCACGCTCATGTATTACGTGAAAGTTGAAAAGGTTTGAGAACGTCAAAAGTATGAAACCATTGCTTGGCTTGTCATCGGGGTTGTGCATGATTTGAATATTTTGTGTGGTGAAGATGGAGCATAGCCAGACCATATGATTTTGTAGGGATAACTTTCTTTGGCCATGTTATTTTGAAAATACATGATTGCTTTATTAGTATGCTTGAAGTATTACTGTCTTAATGTCAAAAGATATACTATTGCTTTGAATCTCTCGTGTCTTAATATTCATGCCATGATTAGATTACATGATCAAGATTATGCTAGGTAGCATTCCACATCAAAAATTATCTTTTTATCATTTACCTACTCAAGGACGAGCAGGAATTAAGCTTGGGGATGCTGATACGTCTCCGTCGTATCTATAATTTTTTATTGTTCCATGCCAATATTATACAACTTTCATATACTTTTGGCAACTTTTTATACTATTTTTTGGGACTAACATATTGATCCAGTGCCTAGTGCCAGTTCCTGTTTGTTGCATGTTTTTTGTTTCGCAGTAAATCCATATCAAACGGAGTCCAAACGGGATAAAAACTGACAAAGATTTTTTTTGGAATCTATGTGATTTTTGGGAAGAAAAATCCACGCGAGACGATGCCCGAAGGGGCCACGAGGCAGGGGGCGCACCCCAGACCCTCGTGGCCACCCCATAAGGCGGCTGGTGCCCTTCTTTCGCCGCAAGAAAGCTAATATCCGGATAGAGATTGTGTTAAAATTTCAGCCCAATCGGAGTTACGGATCTCCGGGAATATAAGAAACGGTGAAAGGCTAGAATCTGAGAACGCAGAAATAGAGAGAGATAGAGAGACAGATCCAATCTCGGAGGGGCTCTTGCCCCTCCCATGCCGTGGAGGCCATGGACCAGAGGGGAAACCCTTCTCCCATCTAGGGGGAAGGTCAAGGAAGAATAAGAAGAAGAAGAAGGGGGGGGGGGCTCTCCCCCTCGCTTCCGGTGGCACCGGAGTGCCACCGGGGGCCATCATCATCACCGCAATCTTCACCAACAACTTCACCGCCATCATCACCAACTCTTCCCCCCTCTATGCAGCGGTGTAACCCCTCTTTTACCCGTTGTAATCTCTACTTAAACATGGTGCTCAATGCTATATATTATTTCCCAATGATGTATGGCTATCCTATGATGTTTGAGTAGATCCGTTTTGTCCTATGGGTTATTTGATGATCGTGATTGGTTTGAGTTGCATGTTTTATTATTGGTGCTATCCTATGGTGCTCCCGCTTTAGGGTTTGCAATATGTTCATGATTTGCTTATGGTGGGTGGCGTGAGTGATAGAAGCACAGACCCGAGTAAGTAGGTTGTTTGCGTATGGGATAAAGAGGACTTGATACTTTAATGCTATGGTTGGATTTTACCTTAATGATATTTAGTAGTTGCGGATGCTTGCTAGAGTTCCAATCATAAGTGCATATGATACAAGTAGAGAAAGTATGTTAGCTTATGCCTCTCGCTCATATAAAATTGCAACAATGATTACCGGTCTAGTTGTCGGTTGCCTAGGGACAAATAACTTTCTTGTAACAAAAAGCTCTCTACTAAAACTAATTTACTTGTGTCTTTATCTAAACATCCCCTACTTTTTATTTACATGCTCTTTATTACCTTGCAAACCTATCCAACAACACCTACAAAGTCCTTCTAGTTTCATACTTGTTCTAGGTAAAGCGAACATCAAGCGTGCGTAGAGGTGTATCAGTGGTCGATAGAACTTGAGGGAATATTTGTTCTGCCTTTAGCTCCTCATTGGGTTCGACAGTCTTACTTATTGAAAACTTTTGCGATCCCCTATACTTGTGGGTTATCAATCACCGAGCCACGCGACACCAACTGGGCGGCGGCCCCCGAATTCTAATCCGGAGTTCCGATGCGGCTCAGCTCCTGGCAAGAGAAGGGCCTATCCCGGGGTTCTTCAAACAAGCTAGCTGGGCTCCAGACGTGCGTCCAGAACATGATAACCAAGAGAATCAAACTTGTCAACGTGATCCGGGTTATGCTCATTCATTGGATCCTTCCGTGCCAACGCCGGACTTGCTATTTGTGGGAGTTCGATCCGGCCAAGCACTAGACGCTGCTAGAGCTCTTCGGCACGACGCACGAAGACATCTGAAAGTGCTCTTCAAGGCCGGCGAGACACCACCGCCTACGACTGAGGATCACGGGCTTAGCTTAAAACGCCAGGCTAATTCAGTAAGTTCTTTCATGTTTTCAAGGTATAGCCTTTACTGGCATATTTAGGGAAGGAGTCTAAGCCTTCCTATCAATTTTTTAGGCCTGGATCGACGTAGCAGGGCGGATTAACTCTCCGGCTCCGCTACCCGAAGACCAAGAAACCCCACTTCTGATGAAGATGCTGTTTCTGGCGCCTTATGATGTGCCGGAGAAGAAGGCCAAGAAAACGGCCAAGGGGGTCCCGGAGTGGCCTTCGCCAAAAAGGTGCTTCGGACCTGACGTCCGAAGACGAGACTCACTCTTCGGCCGCCGAATACGAGGAGGTGGAGGAAGAAAGTGACTCCCCCTGAGGGGGGAAGGAAGAAAAGGGGGGCCTCCCAAAATTTGGAGGCGAAGGCGCCCAAGAGGGGGAATGGCTCCCTTGTGGATAACTCCGCGTGGGATGTCGATAGCAGTCCGGAGAGAATGCCCCAGACCAAGCCTCGGGCCACCTCGTAAGTACCAAAACCTTATGCATGTCCAAATGCCTAGCCTTTCCATTTTGTAATATTAATATGTTTAAATTATGCCATCGCAGTCCGGCCCGCGACAGCTCCTTGCGATCCTCGACAGAGGGTTCGCTAGATTCAAAGGAGATGGCCAGCGTGTCACCGCTGCCCGCTCACTCCCCCAAGTCCAAGGACGACGTGGAGGTGTTGTCCCGAAGGACTTTCCCGGGCCGGGGAGAGGCTCAGGAGGCGCCAAAAGGCGATGCCTCCGTCGCCGGACACCAGCGGGAGTCGATCCCCATGGAGAGTGGTGGTGAGGAGGGCCGTGTTCAGTCCGGCCCTCTGCCGGACTCGATTCCGGAGACCGATGTGGCTCCCGAATCCGGCACGCAACCTCCTTCAAAAGAAGGGGGTATGCATATTCCGCCGATGACCCATGTCCAACCTGGGGCAGCGGATAATCTACTGGAAGCGCTGCGAGGCGCTTCCATTGTGGATGAGCACCATGTCCTTATGGACACGGTAATCGAGAAGGTTTAGTCCGCCAAAAGCGGACTGACCGAAGCCTGCGCTAGCCTTTTAATAGGCTTTGAGGTAAGTAATGTAATTGTAGAAAGGATATGACAGTGTAGACAGTAGCCCCTGATGCTCTGTTTGGTGTTCAGAAAAAAACCCGAACAGAGGATCAAAAGAATTTTCGCAGGAGTCTAACATAACATGTCTATGTGAATAAGCAGGCGTCGCTGCTGGCTGCTGCCGCTCATACTGCGGAGGTCTCCGGCCTGAAGCAGAGCCTGGAGCAGGCTGAAGAAGAGCTCGGCCTCATGAAGAAGCAGCTGGAGGACAACCAAGGTATGCAGTGACCTGCGTGTATATTTAGGAAGGATGAATGTTTCGTGCTGACTAAAGTGTCATGAATTTTATTAGGGGCCACGACCAAGGTGGCGGCCCTCAAGAAGGCGTTAGCCGAGGCCGAGGACAAAGCGGCCAAGGAGTGCGCAACGCGCGAGAAACACGAGGCCCGGGTTAGCGAGGTCCAGCAAGAGCTCCAGGACGCCGTTAAGAAGTACGAGTCCTTGGAGCGTGATTCCAAGACGCAAGCGTCTGAACTTGCGAAGGCCCGCCAGAGCGCACAAGAGGCTCGAGCTGAGGCCCAGAGCATGCTTTAGGAAATCCAAGCGGCCAAGAAGATCGCGGCGGGTAAGGCTTTCATTATGCAAAGCAAGTCTGTGAATGAAACATTCCTTTTACTTACCCAAATTTGGAGCTCTCCGGGGGCGTTTATGAATTTGCCGCGTAGCGTATCAGATGCTGCTGAGTTCTATCGAGCCGAAGAAGGGAGTTCTATGGAGAAGTTGTTCTGGTCTCAATATCTTGGACCAGAACATCCAGTGCCCTTCAGCGACCAGCTGAAACAGCTGGTCGAGCTGTACAAGGCGACCGAGCTAGCCATGAAGGACCTGATAGTCTGACTATGGCCTGCCGCGCCGATACCCAGTAGCTACTTCAGACTTGTGAAGCGGCTTGTTAGTGCCTACCCACTGCTTGAGGTCATAAAGCGGTCAGTCTGTATTGAAGGTGCACGGATGGCCTTTGCCCGTGTCAAGATGCACTAGGCGAAGATGGATGCCAAGAAGCTGATGACCGAGGGGCCGCCTAAGGGCAAGGAGCACCGCCGACCCGAGTTATATTTTGATGGTGTCCTGGAGGGATCCCGCCTCATGGTGGAGCAATGTGTGAAGGATGTTATATTCCCATGGAAACATTCGTATTATCCTGTCCTGTAACATGAAACAATGATGTTATGCAATATAATGCTTGTTATGTTTTAATTTTTTCCTCCTGTGCGGCCGTGTTGTATGAAATATGAGGGTTGGCCAGTCATCGACTTCTGCCCCCACGTAGGTAGTACGGGGGTGTTCGAGATGGAATCTAAACAATCTTGATCCAATTATATGGTCCTTGAAGGAGTTGTTTAGCGCAACGAACCAGGCAACCAGATATGCGGCTTGAACACCCTCACTTATCCATAGGAGTTTTATAATAAAAACATGGGCGCAGCCCCTAGTATCCGAACTAGAGTGCTATAAGCGTCTGATCAGGAAGTACCGATCCTTCGCGTAATGCGGAAGAAACCTCCAACGATTTGCATCCTCCGAATAGCTGACCGACTCTCGCCGCATCATGACAGTCAGTTTTCGGCTTTCTCTACTGAGGTGCTCCTTTGGATAAACCAAGGCACAATCGTAGTAGTTCTCCCTTTACTACCTTAGCTGATGTAGCGGAACGTAAGGTAGCAAGCACAGGAGCCAGGCAACCCAACTATTGACCGAAGACATGATTTAGAGCCAATGCATATAATGCTAAATTCGGGGTGCCGGACTATACTTATTAAAAGTGTTCGGACTTTTGTTGCCGTAGTGTGGGGTGCTGTGCAGCCCCTGGCGAACATGAAACGTACCAGAGTGTACGGGTGCTATCTGACAACATTACCCACAAAAGGGAACGAAAGGGGAGAAAAAGGAGAAATAAAACATAAAAAGTGGAAATGTAAAAAGCTAGGGTCCTAAAGCTCCAGCCGCAAATTGTTCTCATTGTAATTTAATTAGTACAGCAAGGCACATTGATACAGGTAGTGCGATAAGCAACAGGCTATTTGACATGCCGAAACCAAGGGAGAGCTGCATGTGGGTCCTGAAAAATAGGTAGATTTATCGTTAACGGAATCACCTAAAAACTCCCCCATATGTCTGCGTTTCTCGCCGTCTTGGTGTGTTTATCCTTCAAGAGGACCGATGACCAGACCACCAGATGGGGCCTGTGGGATTGAGACCTGCAAAGGAAACAAGTAAAAGTGAAAGTATGTGTGTATGCGATGTCGGTTGAGCCGTACTATGGACTACAAGCTAGCTATGCCTCCATCGATGCCCATGGGATTTTGAGTGCATAGTTATGTACGCGCGACACGAATGCCACCACTTTATCGGGACTGAGACAGAGGCCGGATTGCTAGTCGAGCTCCTGACGAGCCGAGCTCTCCTGCTGCAGAGTATTTTGGACCCTCTTAACGGTGTCCGTGAGCTCGGCAGCCGAATTAACGTTCTGCTTGGGAAGGCCGCTCTGTACTTCTGCTGCTAAGGAAGCTGTGTGCTCTTATGTACGGAGGGAGCGTTCCGTATTTCCATTGACCGTTATGATGCCGCGTGGACCGGGCATCTTGAGCTTGAGATAAGCATAGTGTGGTACTGCGTTGAATCGAGCAAACCTAGTTCGTCTGAGCAGTGCGTGATAGCTGCTGTGGAAGGGGACGATATCGAAGATTAACTCCTCGCTTCGGAAGTTGTCCGGAGATCCGAAGACAACCTCTAGTGTGATTGAGACCGTACAACGGGCCTCTACACCCGGTATGACTCCTTTGAAGGTAGTCCTGGTGGGCTTGATCCGTGATGGGTTAATGCCCATTTTTCGCGCTGTATCCTGATAGAGCAGATTGAGGCTGCTACCTCCGTTCATAAGGACGCGAGTCAGGTGGAACCCATCAATTATTGGGTCTAGGACCAGTGCGGCTGATCCACCGTGACAGGTATTGGTCGGATGATCCCGGTGATCAAAAGTGATCGGGCACGACGACCATGGATTAAATTTTGGGGCGACTGGCTCTATCGCGTAGACATCCCTGAGCGCACGCTTGCGCTCCCTCTTGGGGATGTGGGTAGCGTATATCATGTTCACCGTTTTGACCTGAGGGCGAAACTTCTTCTGTCCCCCTTTGTTCGGTTGCCGGGGCTCTTCGTCATCGTCCTCGCTTTGCGAGCCCTTTTCCCTGTTCTCGACATTTAATTTGTCGGCCTGTTTAGAAACCCAGCAATCTCTATTTGTATGATTGGGTGGTTTGTCCGGGGTGCCATGAATCTGGCACGGACGATCAAGTATGCGGTCAAGCTGGATGGGCCTGAATTGTTCTTTTGGAACGGCTTCTTTCGCTGACCGGACTTAGAGCCACTGAATCCGGCATTGACCGCCATATCCTTGGTGTTATCACTGTTGTTTCGACGCTTGTATCTGTTGCGTCGAGACCTGTCTTTGTTATTTTTAACTTCAGGGGTGCCGGCGTCGCTTGCATTGTTTTTGCTACGGGCCAACCAACTGTCCTCGCCAGCACAAAAGCGAGTCATGAGTGCCATGAGGGCCGCCATGGATTTTGGCTTTTCTTGGCCGAGGTGGCGAGCGAGCCATTCGTCGCGGATGCTGTGTTTGAAGGCTACTAGGGCTTCAGCATCCGGACAATCGATGATTTGGTTCTTTTTAGTTAAGAACCTAGTCCAGAATTTCCTGGCAGACTCTTCGGGCTGTTGAACTATATGGTTTAAGTCATCAGCGTCCGGAGGTCGAACATATGTACCTTGGAAGTTATCGAGGAAGGCTTCTTCCAAGTCCTCCCAGCTGCCAATAGAATTTTTAGGCAGGTTGTTTAACCAGTGCCGAGCTGGCCCCTTGAGTTTTAAAGAGAGGTATTTGATGGCGTGGAGGTCATCGTCGCGGGCCATATGAATGTGGAGAATGAAGTCTTCTATCCACACCACGGGGTCCGTGGTTCCATCGTATGATTCTATATTCATGGGTTTGAACCCTTCCAGGAGTTCATGATCCATGACCTCATCAGTGGAGCAATGAGGGTGTGCGGCGCGTCTGTATCGGGCCGTATCACGACGTAGCTCTGATGGAGTCCGTCTGCAGTTTTCAGCCTGTGCATGACTAATTTTGTCATGTCCGAATAGGTGGCCGTCGTCGCGTGTCGAGGCACGTCCCTGTGATCCGTAGATTGATCTGGTATGTCCTGCTTTATTTTTCAGGTTTTGCCGGAGGTCATATGTATGGCCGTGGGCTAATTTACCCCTACCTGTGCGATGAGGCGGGGCGCTGGTGTTCCGCGTGAGTTGCCATTTTATCCCAACCACGTGGTGGTCGGTCAGCCGCATTGTACGATGGTGGTATGTATTCCGGCGCCTCCTCGTCAAACTGAGGTAGCAATTTTCGCTTTGGGTAACTTTTGGTTGGGCGTGTGAGGCCCTATTCTTCAACTGCTAGGACATCGGTCCATTTATCATTGAGCAGATCTTGGTCAGCTTGAAGCTGCTACTGCTTCTTTTTCAGGCTCCTTGCAGTGGCTATTAGCTGTCGCTTGAAGCGCTCCTTCTCAAGAGGTTCCTCAGGCATGATGAAATCGTCGGTGTCGAGGCTCACCTCATCCTCGGAGAGCGAAAGATAAATTCTGTCCTCTGAGTCTTCGTGCGTGGCCTGTTTACCAGGGCTAACCTGCCCATCTTCCTGTTCATCTTGTTCATTAGCTGTTTCAACGGGGTCTTTGTTGTCTTCGGCACCTTCTGGAGTGGTATCTACTCCTGTGCCGGTGTTGCTGTCTTTACAGCGGTGTGACTTAGAGCAGCGCTGCTGATGTCGGCACTTGGATTGTATCTCAGAAGGTTTATCCTTAGCTGGATCTTCCTTGTCATCGCCGCTGTTCTCCTTTGGTGCATCCACCATGTATGCATCATACGAGGAAGTGGCCGTCCAGCGTCCGATGAACAGCGGGTTTTGGGCCTCTTCTTCTCCGGCATCGTCGTCCATACCGTCGATGTCCTCGGAGTCGTAATCAAGTGTGTCGGTCAAATCCTCGACCGTAGCTATGAAGTGGGTGACGGGTGGGAAGCGAAATTCTCCACCGTCAGCCCCTAGTTCGGACCGGATAGAGTTTGGCTGTGAGTCCTCCGTCCAGGAGTGGTTTTTTAATGAGTTTAGCATGTCGCCCAAAGGCGAGTGGCGAAAGGTGTCTGCGGCGCTGAATTCGAAGATCGATAAACGATCTAGTTCGGTGTCTGCAGGCTCACATGGTTCGGAACTTACGGTCAGAGACGATTCCGGAGTTCCGGTGGCACAGGTATCGTGTGAGATCAAGTTTTTGTGCAGCTCCAACGCCGGGGAATCTATGGCCTCCATGGTGGGGTTGAGCTTCCCGTCCTTGGATGACGCAGTCTGCTCCGGATCTAAGGCCAGAGCGGTTACGGGAGCTGTCTCATGGGTGCAGTCCGATGAAAGATTTAGGCCATGTCTCTCGGGGTGACCAGGAGTGGTAGCCGCGGTATCGTATCCGGCGAAGATCAAGTCTCCACGGATGTCCGCAACGTAGTTCAAGCTCCCAAATCTAACCTGATGGCTAGGGGCATAGCTTTCGATCTGCTCCAGATGGCCAAACGAATTGGCCCGCAGTGCAAAGCCACCAAACACAAAGATTTGTCCGGGGAGGAAAGTTTCTCCTTGGACAACGTCATTATTGACGATTGAAGGAGCCATCAAACCTTTTGGCAACAGCACAGTGGAACTCTCAATGAAAGCACCAATGTCGGTGTCAAAACCGGCGGATCACGGGTAGGGGGTCCCGAACTGTGCATCTAAGGTTGATGGTAACAAGAGACAGGAGACACGATGTTTTCCCCAGGTTCGGGCCCTCTCTATGGAGGTAATACCCTACGTCCTTCTTGATTGATCTTGATGAATATGAGTATTACAAGAGTTGATCTACCTCGAGATCGTAATGGCTAAACCCTAGCGGTCTAGCTTGTATGGCTATGATAATGTCAGTCCTCCGGTTTATATAGACACCGGGAGGATCTAGGGTTACACAAGGTCGGTTACAAATAAGGGAATCCACATATTTGGTCTCCAAGATTGCCTTCCACGCCAAGGAGAGTCTCATCCGGACATGGGTGCAGTCTTCGGTCTTCGTATCTTCACAGCCCATCAGTCCGGCCCATGGCTAATAGGCCGGACGCCCAAGGACCCCTTAGTCCAGGACTCCCTCAGCCACAAAACCACTTTTCCACCGCCGCAACCTTCTGTACCCGTGAGATCCCATCTGGGGCCTTTTCTGGCGTTCTGCCGGAGGGGGAATCAATCACGAAGGGCTTCTACATCAACATCATAGCCTCTTCGATGATGTGTGAGTAGTTTACCATAGACCTTCGGGTCGATAGTTATTAGCTAGATGGCTTCTTCTCTCTCTTTGGTTCTCAATACAAAGTTCTCCGCGATGTTCTTGGACATTTATTCGATGTAATACTTTTTGCGGTGTGTTTGTCGAGATTCGATGAATTGTGGATTTATGATCAAGTTTATCTATGAATAATGTTTGGTTCTTCTCTAAATTCTTATATGCATGATTTGATATCTTTGCGAGTCTCTTCGAATTATCGGTTTAGTTTGGCCTACTAGATTGATCTTTCTTGCAATGGGAGAAGTGCTTAGCTTTGGGTTCAATCTTGCGGTGTCCTTTCCCAGTGACAGTAGGGGTAGCAAGGCTCGTATTGTATTGTTGCCATCGAGGATAAAAAGATGGGGTTTATATCATATTTCTTGAGTTTATCCCTCTACATCATGTCATCCTGCTTAATGCATTACTCTGTTCTTATGAACTTAATACTCTAGATGCATGCTGGATAGCGGTCGATGTGTGGAGTAATAGTAGTAGATGTAGAATCGTTTCAGTCTACTTAACACGGACGTGATGCCTATATTCACGATCATTGCCTAGATATTCTCATAACTATGCACTCTTCTATCAATTGCTCGGCAGTAATTTGTTCACCCACCGTAATACATGCTATCATGAGAGAAGCCACTAGTGAAACCTATGGCCCCTGGGTCTCTTTCTTATTATATTGCATCTCTTTTTATTTACATCGCATCTCGTTTACTATTTTGCAATCTTTACTTTCCAATGTATACAACAAAAATACCAAAAATATTTATCTTACTATCTTTATCAGATCTCACTTTCACAAGTGACTGTGAAGGGATTGACAACCCCTTTATCGCGTTGGTTGCAAGGTTCTTGATTGTTTGTGCAGGTACTAGGTGACTCGTGTGTTGTCTCCTACTGGATTGATACCTTGGTTCTCAAAAACTGAGGGAAATACTTACGCTACTTTCTTGCACCACCCTTTCCTCTTCAAGGGAAAACCAACGCATGCTCAAGAGGTATCAAGAAGGATTTCTGGTGCCGTTGCCGGGGAGATCTACGCTCAAGTCAAGACATACCAAGTACCCATCATAAACTCTTCTCCCTCGCATTACATTATTTGTCATTCGCCTCTTGTTTTCCTCTCCCCCACTTCTAAAACGATTTTCGAAAACCATTTGCCTTCTCTCGTTGTCCTCTTGTTTGCTTAAGCTTGCCTTTCTATTGCTATGGCTGAACCAAAAGGGGCTAAGGGTTTCCCGGGTTTAATACCTTGGATAATCCCTCTATCATTTCTAAGCTCATAAATAAAGATGCTATGGAAAGACCTACCGGGGTTATCAATGAGAGTTTAAATAATTTTGATGAAGATGACCCCAGAATTTTTTGTTATTTGCTAGATGAATCTTTGAAAGATGCTTGGGATAGGCTGTTAAGGATCCGAGCCCGCTATGTACCCCAATATCAAATTGAGATATACTTAAAAAGCTTTTATGTTGTCTTACCCTCTTCTTTTAAGCAAGTTTTAGTTTCTATTTTTTAGAAGGTTTTCTTGAGGGGGATGCCATCGATACATATGAAAAGATGAAAGCTATATTTGGGCACCCCATGAGTGAAAAAGTTGAATCCTCCTCTGTTTTGTGTTTTTATCAGAATGAAATTATCAAAGAAATGAAGGCTAGCTTAGATGCAAATTTTCGTAGTGTGCTTAATATTTATTATACCATTAATGGCCACATGCTTTCACAAAATGGGAAGATAAGTGCTTTAGATAAGAAAGTCTCTCTTTATCACCAAAAGGGAAAAGATGACAATACCTAGATCTATTCTTGCTTTTATGCCTAGCTAGGGGCGTTAATTGATAGCGCTTGTTGGGAGGCAACCAATTTTATTTTTGTTCTTTAATTTTTGTTCCTATTTAGTAATAAATAATTTATCTAGCCTCTGTTATGATTGTGTTTTTTATGTTTTAATTAGTGTTTGTGCCAAGTAAAGCCTTTAGGATCTTGTTGGGTGATTGTTGTTTGATATTGCTGATTAAAACAGAAAGTATGTGCTCATGAAAATAATTTTAGTTTCTTACCAGAGAGCGATAAAATACCAATTCCCACTGCAGTAGATCAATATAAAAATTATTTAGGTCCTCTAATTTTTCAGAATTTTTGGAGTTATAGAAGTATTCGAAACCTCCAGATTGCTACAGACTGTTCTGTTCTGACAGATTCTATTTTTCGTGTGTTGTTTACTTATTTTCATGAATCTATGGGTAGTATCGGGGGGGGGGGGGGGGGGGGGGGGGGGGGGGGGGGGGGGAATGAACCGTAGAGAAGTTGGAATATAGCAGTTTTAACAACAATATAAATAAAGAATGAGTTAATTACAGTACATTAAAGTGGTGGTTTGTTTTCTTATACTAACAGAGCTCATGAGATTTTCTGTTAAGTTTTGTGTTGTGAAGTTTTCAAGTTTTTGGGTAAAGATTTGATGGATTTTGGAATAAGGAGTGGCAAGAGCCTAATATTGGGGATTCCCAAGGCACCCCAAGGTAAAATTCAAGGACAACCAAAATCCTAAGCTTGGGGATGCCCCAGAAGGCATCCCCGCTTTCGTCTTCGTCTATCGGTAACTTTACTTGAGGCTATATTTTTATTCACCACATGATATGTGTTTTGCTTGGAGCGTCTTGTATGATTTGAGTCTTTGCTTTTTAGTGTACCACAATCATCCTTGCTGTACACACCTTTTGGGAGAGACACACATGAATAGGAATTTATTAGAATTCTCTATGTGCTTCACTTATATCTTTTGAGCTAGATAATTTTGCTCTAGTACTTCACTTATATATTTTTAGAGCACGGTGGTGGTTTTATTTTATAGAAATTATTGATCTCGCATGCTTCACTTATATTATTTTGAGAGTCTTTTAGAACAGCATTGTAATTTTCTTTGGTTATAAAATTAGTCCTAATATGATGGGCATTCAAGATGGGTATAATAAAAACTTTCATATAGAGGGCATCGAATACTATGAGAAGTTTGATACTTGATGATTGTTTTGAGATATAAAGATGGTGATATTAGAGTCGTGCTAGTTCAGTAATTGTGAAATTGAGAAATACTTGTGTTGAGGTTTGCAAGTCCCGCAGCATGCACGTATGGTAACCGTTGTGTGACAAATTTGAAGCATGAGGTGTTTCTTTGATTGCCTTCCTTATGAGTGGCGGTCGGGGACGAGCGATGGTCTTTTCCTACCAATCGAACCCCCTAGGAGCATGCGCGTAGTGCTTGGTTTGATGACTTGTAGATTTTTGCAATAAGTATGTGAGTTCTTTATGACTAATGTTGAGTCCATGGATTATACGCACTCTCACCCTTCCACCATTGCTAGCCTCTCTTGTACCGCACAACTTTCGCCGGTACCATAAACCCATCATTTACCTTCCTCAAAACAGGCACCATACCTACCTATTATGGCCTTTCCATAGCCATTCCGAGATATATTGCCATGAAACTTTCCACCGTTCCATTTATTATGACACACTTCATCGTAGTCATATTTCTTTGCATGATCATGTAATTGACATCGTATTTGTGGCATGGCTGCTATTCATAATTTTTCATACATGTCACTCTTGATTCATTGCACATCCCGGTACACCACCGGAGGCATCTACATAGAGTCATATTTTGTTCTAAGTATCGAGTTGTAATTCTTGAGTTGTAAGTAAATAAAAGTGTGATGATATTCATTATTAGATCATTGTCCCATGTGAGGAAAGGATGATGGATACTATGGTTCCCCCACAAGTCGGGATGAGACTCCGGACGAAAAAAAGAGGCCGTAAAAAAGAGAAGGCCCAAACAAAAAATGAGAGAAAAAGAGAGAAGGGGAAATGTTACTATCCTTTTTCCACACTTGTGCTTCAAAGTAGCACCATGATCTTCATGATAGAGAGTCTCTTATGTTGTCACTTTCATATACTAGTGGGAAATTTTCATTATAGAACTTGGCTTGTATATTCGAATGATGGGCTTCCTCAAATTGCCCTAGGTCTTCGTGAGCAAGCAAGTTGGATGCACACCCACTTAGTTACTTTTGTTGAGCTTTCATACACTTATAGCTCTAGTGCATCCGTTGCATGGAAATCCCTACTCACTCACATTGATATCTATTGATGGGCATTTCCATAGCCCATTGGTACGCCTAGTTGATGTGAGACTATCTTCCTCTTTTTTTTGTTTTCTCCACAAGCACCATTCTATTCCACCTATAGTGCTATGTCCATGGCTCGTGCTCATATATTGCGTGAAAATTGAAAAAGGTTGAGAATACTAAAGTATGAAACAATTGCTTGGATTGTCATTGGGGTTGTGCATGATTGGAGCATTTTGTGTGACGAAAATGAAGCATAGCCAAACTATATGATTTTTTAGGGATGAGCTTTCTTTGGCTATGCTATTTTGAGAAGACATAATTGCTTGGTTAGTATGCTTGAAGTATTATTATTTTTATGTCAATATTAAACTTTTGTTTGGAATCTTTCGGATCTGAACATTCATGCCACAATAAAGAAAATTACATTGAAAATTATGTTAGGTAGCATTCCACATGAAAAATTCTGTTTTTATCATTTACTACTCAAGGACGACCATGAATTAAGCTTGGGGATGCTTGATACGTCTCCAACGTATCTATAATTTTTAATTGTTCCATGCTATTATATTATCTATTTTGGATGTTTAATGGGCTTTAATATGCTCTTTTATATTATTTTTTGGACTAACCTATTAACCGAAGGCCCAGTGCAAGTTTCTGTTTTTTTGCCTATTGTAGTGTTTTGCAGAAAAGGAATATCAAACGGAATCCAAACGGAATGAAACCTTCACGAGGATCTTTCTTGGAACAAACGCAATCCAGGAGACTTGGAGTGAAAGTCTGGAAGTCCGCGAGGTGGCCACGAGGCAGGAGGGCGCGCCCGGGGGGTAGGCACGCCCCCACCCTCGTGGGCCCCACGGAGCTCCACCGACGTACTTCTTTCGCCTATATATACTCTTATACCCTAAAAACATCAGGGGGAGCCATGAAACCACTTTTCCACCGCCGCAACCTTCTGTACCTGTGAGATCCCATCTGGGGCCTTTTCCGGCGATCTACCGGAGGGGGGAATCGATCATAGAGGGCTTGTACATCAACACCATAGCCTCTCCGATGATGTGTGAGTAGTTTACCACAGACCTTCAGGTCGATAGTTATTAGCTAGATGGCTTCTTCTCTCTCTTTGGTTCTCAATACAAAGTTCACCTCCATGTTCTTGGAGATCTATTCGATATAATACTTTTTGCGGTGTGTTTGCCGAGATCCGATGAATTGTGGATTTATGATCAAGTTTATCTATGAATAATATTTGGTTCTTCTCGATATGAATTGTTGTCTCCTACTGGATTAATACCTTGGTTCTAAAAAACTAAGGGAAATACTTATGCTACTTTGCTGCATCACCCTTTCCTCTTCAAAGGAAAACCAACGCATGCTCAAGAGGTAGCATGCAAAACATCAAGAGTAAACCCTCGAGGGTGATTCCTCCAAGTTCACCTTGACGGTTACATCAAGTGGAATCCATCAAGGGTGATTCCTCGGATTTCCCCTTGGTGTTATGGACACTGATGACCCACAAGTATAGCGGATCAATCGTAGTCCTTTCGATAAGAGTGTCGAAGCCAACGAGGAGCAGAAGGAAATGACAAGTGGTTTTCAGCAAGGTATTCTCTGCAAGCATTGAAATTATCGGTAACAGATAGTTTGGTAGCAAGGTAATTCGTAACGGGTAACAAGTAACAAGTGTAACAAAGGTGCAACAAGGTGGCCCAATCCTTTTTATAGCAAAGGACAAGCCTGGACGAACTCTTATATAAAGAAAAGCTCTCCTGAGGACACATGGGAATTATCATCAAGTTAGTTTTCATCATGCTCATATGATTCGCATTCGCTACTTTGATAATTTGATATGTGGGTGGACCGGTGCTTGGGTGCTGGCCTTAGTTGGACAAGCCTCCCACTTATGATTAACCCGTCTTGCAAGCATCCGCAACTATGAAAGAAGAATTAAGAGAAATCTAACCATAGCATCAAACATGTGGATCCAAATCAGCCCCTTACGAAGCAACACATAAACTAGGGTTTAAGTTCTTTCACTCTAACAACCCATCATCTACTTGCTACTTCCCAATGCCTTCCCCTAGGCCCAAATCATGGTGAAGTGTCATGTAGTCGATGTTCACATAACAACACTAGAGGAAAGACAACATACATCTCATCAAAATATCGAACAAATACCAAATTCACATGATTACTTATAACAAGACTTCTCCCATGTCCTCGAGAACAATAGTAACTACTCACAAAGCATGTTTAGGTTCATGATCAGAGTTGTATTGAATATCATTAAGGATCTGAACATATGATCTTCCACCAAATAAACCAACTAGCATGAACTACAAGGAGTAATCAACACTACTAGCAACCGATAGGTACCAATCTGAGGTTTTGAGACAAAGATTGAATACAAGAGATGAACTAGGGTTTGAGATGAGATGGTGCCGGTGAAGATGTTGATGAACTCCCACGATGAGAGGATCGTTGGTGATGATGATGGCTTCGATTTCCCCTCCCGGAGGGAAGTTTCCCCGGCGGAATAGCTCCGCCAGAGACCTAGATTGCTTCTGCCCAGGTTCCGCCTCGAGACGGTGGCGCTTCGTCCCAAAAGTCTTCTCTTTATTTTTTCTAGGTCAAAACCCTTCATATAGCAGAAGATGGGCACCGGAGGCTGACCAGGGGGCCCATAAGCTCAGGGGGTGCACCCCTAGGCTTGTGGCCACTGGTGGGTCCCCTCTTGGTAGTTCTTCGCCCAATATTTTTTTATATATTCCAAAACAATTCTCCGTAAAGTTTTAGGACATTTGGAGTGTGCAGAATAGGGATCTCAGATTTACTCATTTCTGGTCCAGAATTCCAACTGCCGACATTCTCCCTCTTCATGTGAATCTTGCAAAATAAGGGAGAAAAGGCATGAGAATTATATTATAAAGTGTAATAATTGTCCATAATGCAATAAATATCAACATAAAAATATGATGCAAAATGATCATATCAACTCCCCCAAACTTAGACCCCGCTTGTCCTCAAGTGAAAGCCGAAATCGATAATCATGACCACATGTTTAGATATAGAGGTGTCGATAAAAGAAAATATAGACATGAGGGCATCATGATCATCTTTAGAATAGCAATATATTGTCATATAACTTCTCATGCTAAAGTGATAATTCTTTCACAAGGTAAAGTATGAACCATAAACTTCATTCAAAACTAACAAACTATGATCTCAGTCATTGATGCAATTGCAGTTTGTCATAATGTCAGAAAGAGTCGATGTAAGAGCTTTTATTTAGCAAGTTCACATACTCAACCATCATTTAGTCTTTCACAATTGCTAACACTCATGCGATATTTATGAGATCAAAGCTTCAGTCACACACATAGAAAGATAGGGGCTTATAATTTCTCCTCCCAACCATTTACCTCAAGGGTAATGTCAACAATAATAAATCATGATCACCTACACCCGACTCGGATGTGTGTGTCTAGATCTTTCCCAACACATGATGCTTGCCAAAAAAAGAGAAAAATAAAAGGGAATGGTGAAGATCACCATGACTCTTGCAAAAAGGTAGGTAATTAAAATAAAATATAGGCCCTCCGCGGAGGGAAGCAGAGGTTGTCAGTCCCTTTTTATTTGGATGCACAAAATTTTAATACGAAGGAACGTCACTTTATATTGCCACTTGTGAGACTGATGACCCACAAGTATAGGGGATCTATCGTAGTCCTTTAAATAAGTAAGAGTGTCAAATCCAACGAGGAGCACAAGGAAATGATAAGCGGTTTTCAGCAAGGTGTTCTCTGCAAGTACTGAAATAAGTGGTAACAGATAGTTTTGTGATAGGATAAATTGTAACGGGAAACAAGTAACAAAAGTAAATAAAGTGCAGCAAGGTGGCCCAATCCTTTTGTAGCAAAGGACAAGCCGGAACAAACTCTTATAATAGGAAAAGCGCTCCCGAGGACACATGGGAATATCGTCAAGCTAGTTTTCATCACGTTCATATGATTCGCGTTCGATACTTTGATAATTTGATATGTGGGTGGACCGGTGTTTGGGTGCTGTTCTTACTTGAACAAGCATCCCACTTATGATTAACCTCTATTGCAAGAATCCACAACTACAACAAAAGTATTAAGGTAAACCTAACCATAGCATGAAACATGTGGATCCAAATCAGCCCCTTACAAAGCAACACATAAACTAGGGTTTAAGCTTCTGTCACTCTAGCAACCCATCATCTACTTATTACTTCCCAATGCCTTCCTCTAGGACCAAATAATGGTGAAGTGTTATGTAGTCGACGTTCACATAACACCACTAGAGGCTAGACAACATACATCTTATCAAAATATCAAACGAATATCAAATTCACATGACTACTAATAGCCAGACTTCTCCCTTGTCCTCAGGAACAAACGTAATTACTCACAAAGCATATTCATGTTCATAATCAGAGGGGTAATAATATGCATATAGGATCTGAACATATGATCTTCCACCAAATAAACCAACTAGCATCAACTACAAGGAGTAATCAACACTACTAGCAACATACTAGCACCAATCCCGGACTTTGAGACAAGAATTGGATACAAGAAATGAACTAGGGTTTGGAGATGAGATGGTGCTGGTGAAGATGTTGATGGAGATTGCCCTCTCCCGATGAGAGGAGCGTTGGTGATGACGATGGTGATGATCCCCCCCTCCCGAAGGGAAGTTTCCCCGGCAGAACAGCTCTGACGGAGCTCTAGATTGGTTCCGCCAAGGTTCCGCCTCGTGGCGGCGGAGTCTCGTCCCAAAAAGTTCCTCCTTATTTTTTCTCATCGAAAGACTTCATATAGGAGAAGATGGACGTCGGAGAGCCACCAGGGGGCCACGAGGTAGGGGCGCGCACTAGGGGGGGGGGCGCCCCCACCCTTGTGAGCAGGGTGTGGGCCTCCTGGCCTTCATCTTTGGCGAGGATTTTTCTTTATTTATTTTAAGATGTTCCGTGGAGTTTCAGGACTTTTGGAGTTGCGCAGAATAGGTCTCTAATATTTGCTCCTTTTCCATCCCAGAATTTCAGCTGCCGGCATTCTCCCTCCTTATGTAAACCTTGTAAAATAAGAGAGAATAGCCATAAGTATTGTGACATAAAGTGAAATAACAGTCCATAATGCAAATAAATATGGATATAAAAGCATGATGCAAAATGGACGTATCAGAGAGCGACCATTATTATGCCATCCGTTGCTTTTATTTCTTCCCCATCACAAGTTTGTCCAAAGCTTATTGTCCTCACATTAACAGATCGTACATATTTAGAGAGCATTTTTTATTGCTTTGCACCGATGACAACTTACTTGAAGGATCTTACTCAATCCATAGGTAGGTATAGTGGACTGTTATGAAGAAACTGAGTTTAAAGATTTTGGATGCACAAGTAGTATCTCTACTTGGTGTGGAATTTTTGGCTATCATGGGATGGAAAGTAAGCTCCACATGTTGGAGGGTCCAAGACAATATAACTTCTATTCCGATATAAGAAAACATAACTCATTACATTGTCTTCCTTGTCTAACATCAACTTATTAGCATATAATATTTTAATGAATGCTCACAATCATAAAAGTTGTCCAAGATAGTGTATTTATATGTGAAACCTCTCTTTCTTTATTACTTCTTATTAATTGCAACAATGACCAAAACTATGTTTGTCAACATTCAACAAATTTCATGCATTATACTTCTTATATGTGAAGTCATCACTCTCCATAAGATTATTATATAATCTTTTATTTTCTTTATTCTTTTTCATCTCTAAGGTCAAAGCAAGAAAGCAAAACATTCAACTAAAAACTAATCTTTATTATATAACTCTCATACTCGATTACATAGATGTATCATGAGGCAAAAACTCAAAGACTAAATCATACTAAAACTTTTATTCTACTAGATCACGATTTAACCAAAAGGATCGAACTAAAATAGATGATAATGATAAAGATGTGATGGTGACACGATACCAAGGCACCTCCCCCAAGCTTGGCACACGCCAAGGGGAGTGTCCACACCCGTGTACTCAAGTCTCCTTCTTCGGAGGTGGTGGTGCAATATTCTTGCCAATGATGCCTCTCAGAATGTGATTCTCCTCTTCGAGCTTATTAATTTGCTGCTTGAGATCCATAATTTCCTTGCAGAGCTTTCCCGTGATAGTTAAAGCACTGTATGATACGTCTATTTTGCATCATGTTTTCTTACTATTATTTATATTTTTTTTATGCCTTACTACACTTTATGGAATAATTCGAATGCCTTTTCTCTCATAATATGCAAGGTTTACACAAAGAGGGAGAATACGGGCAGCCAGCATTCTGGACCTGAAAAAGCTATGTCAGAGATACCTATTATGCACATCTCCAAATGAGCTAAAATTTTACGGAGAATTATTTTGGAATGTATAAATATTGGAGAAAAGAAATACCAGAGGGGGGCTGCCAGGTGGCCTCAAGACAAAGGGGGCGCCAGACCCTCCAGGTGTGCCCTAATGGGTGGTGGTCACTCTGGCCTATCTCCGGTGCCCATCTTCTGGTATATAAGGTCTTTTGACCTAGAAAAAAAAGAGGACTTTGGGAATGGAGCGCCGCCGTCTCGAGGCGGAACTTGGGCAGGAGCACTTTTGCCCTTCGGCGGAGTGATTCCGTCGAGGAAACTTCCCTCCCGGAGGGGGAAATCAAAGCCATCATCATCACCAACAACCCTCTTATCTTTGGGAGGCCAATCTTCATCAACATCTTCAACAACACCATTTCATCTCAAAACCCTAGTTCATGTCTTGTGTTCAATCTTTGTACCGGAACCTCAGATTGGTACCTGTGTGTGGCTAGTAGTGTTGATTACATCTTGTAGTTGATGCTAGATGGTTTATTTGGTGGAAGATTATATGTTCAGATCCATTATGCTATTTAATATCCCTATGATCTTGAGCATGAATATTATTTGTGAGTAGGTGCCTTTGTTCTTGAGGCTACGGGAGAAGTCATGTTGCAAGTAATCATGTGAATTTGATATTCGTTCGATAATTTAATGATATTTATTTTGTGATTACCTTAGTGGTGTTATGTGAATGTCGAATACATGAAACTTCACCATCTTTGGTCCTAAGGGAATGCATTGTGGAGTAGTTATTAGATGATGGGTTGCTAGAGTGACAGAAGCTTAAACCCAAGTTTATGCGCTACTTTGTAAGGGACTGATTCGGATCCATATGTGTCATGCTATGGTTAGATTGTTATCTTAATTCTTCTTTCGTAGTTACAGATGCTTGTGACGGGGTTAATCATAGGTGGGAGGCTTGTTCAAGTAAGAACAGTACCCAAGCACTGGTCCACCAACATATGAAATTATCAAAGTAGCGAATGCGAATCGAACCAACATGATGAAAGTGACTAGATGAAGTTCCCGTGTGCCCTCAAGAACGCTTTGCTTATTATAAGAGATCGTTTCGGCATGTCCTTTGCTACAAAAAGGATTGGGATACCTTGCTACACTTTATTTACTGTTACCATTACTTGCTCGTTACAAATTATCTTACTATCAAACTACCCGTTATCAATAATTTTAGTGCTTGCAGGAACTACCTTGCTGAAAACCGCATGTTAGTTCCTTCTCCTCCTCGTTGGGTTTGACACTCTTAATTATCAAAAGGACTATGATTGATCCCCTATACTTGTGGGTCATCAAGACTCTTTTCTGGCACCGTTGTCGGGGAGTGAAGCGCTCTTGGTAAGTGGAAATCAGTAAGGGAAAAATTTATATTACGTGCTAAAATTTATTGTCACCTATTACTATGGAAAACAATCCTTTGATGGGTTTGTTCGGGGTTTCTTCACCTCGACTAGAAACACAAAGAGTTACCCCTCAACCTACTACACCTACTGAAAATATTAGTTATGAAATTCCTTCGGTATGATAGAACAATTGCTAGCTAATCCTTATGCAGAAGACGGAATGAAGCATCCCGATATGCATTTGATACATGTGGATGAAATTTGTGGATTGTTTAAGCTTGCAGGTTTACCCGAAGATGAAGTTAAGAAGAAGGTTTTGCCTTTATCTCTGGGGAAAAAGCATTGGCATGGTATTGGGATCTTGGAACTAGAATCGATTGAAATTGGAATTTCACCAATTTTTTATCCTATGCATCTAGTTCATCGTGATCGAAATTATATATATATATAATTTTTGGCCTCGTGAAGGAGAAAGTATCGCTCTAGCTTGGGGGAGGCTTAAGTCAATGTTATATTCATGCCCCAATCATGAGCTCTCAAGATAAATTATCAGTCATAATTTTTATGCTCGGCTTTCTCGTAATGATCAATCCATGCTCGATACTTCTTGTGTTGGTTCTTTTATGAAGAAGACTATTGAATTCACGTGGGATCTTTTAGAAAGAATTAAATGCAACTCTGAAGATTGGGAACTCGACGAAGGTAAAGAGTTAGGTATTAAGCTTGAGTTTGATTGTGTCAAATCTTTTATGACTTTTCACAAGTTTTGCACTAAATATGGACTTGACTCTGAGATAGTATCCTATTTTTGTGAATCTTTTTCTACTCCTGTTGATCTCCAAGGAGAAATGGTTTAAATATCACCCCCTATTAAATAAGAAATTAAATAACCGGTTATAGATAAAGATGAAACTATCATTTACAATGTTGATCCAGTAGTTCCTACTGCTTATATTGAAAACCACCCTTTCCTGTTAGGATAAAGGAACAAGCTAAGGTATCAACAGTTGTTCAAAGAAGTAATATTAAACAACCTAAACCTTCTGAAAAAATTAAAGTAGAACCTAGTGTTTCTATGGTTAAAGATCTCTTGGTCGATAATATTGTTGGGCATGTTATTTATTTCGATGATGAAGCAACTAGAATTGCCAAACCTGATGAAAAAGATGAACATAGACCTGTTGTTGGCATGCCTGTTGTCTCAGTTAAAATAGGAGATCATTGTTATCATGGCCTATGTGATTTAGGTGCTAGTGTGAGTGCTATTCCTTTTATTCTCTACCAAGAAATTATGAATGATATAGCACCCGCTGAAACAGAAGACATAGATGTTACTATTAAATTTGCTAATAGAGGTACCATCAAATCACCTGTGGTTGTTAGAGATGTTGAAGTCTTGTGTGGGAAAATAAAATACCCTAATGATTTTCGAGTCCTTGGTCCCATAATTTTTGGTAGACCTTTCTTGAACACTGTCAATGCTAAAATAGATTGCCTTAAAGAAACTGTCAGTGTTAATTTTGGTGGTGTGTCTCATGAGTTTAATTTCTTTAAGTTTCACAGACAACCTCATGATAAAGAATTACCTAGTAAGGATGAAATAATTGGTCTTGCTTCTATTGTCATACCTCCTACTGATCCTTTAGAACAATACTTGTTAGACGATGAGAACGATATGGAATTTCATGAAAGAAATGAAATAGATAAAATATTCTTTGAACATCAGCCCATCCTTAAACATAATTTTCCTATTGAAACTCTAGGAGGTCCTATTCCACCTAAAGTTGATCCTGTGTTTGAATTAAAACAATTGCCAGACACTCTGAAGTATGCTTATCTTGATGAGAAAACGATATATCCTGTTATTATTAGTGCCAACCTTTCAGAACACAAACAAGAGAGATTATTAAAAATTCTGAGGAAGCACCATGCTGCTATTGGATATACTCTTGATGATCTTAATGGCATTAGTCCCACTCTCTGTCAGCACAAGATTAATATGGAACCTGATGCTAAACCTGTTGTTGATCACCAACGACTATTGCATCCTAAGATGAAAGAAGTGGTAAGAACTGAAATACTAACGCTTCTGGAAGCAGGTATAATCTATCCCATAGCTGATAGTAGATGGGTAAGTCATGTTCATTGTGTCCCTAAGAAAGGAGGTATTACCGTTGTTCCTAATGATAAAAATGAACTTATCCCACAAAGAATTGTTACTGGCTATAGAATGGTAATTGATTTTAGGAAATTAAATAAAGCCACTAGAAAAGATCATTACCCTCTACCTTTTGTTAATAAAATCCTAGAAAGGCTATCTAAGCACACACACTTCTGCTTTCTTGATGGATATTCTGGTTTCTCTCGAATACCTGTTTCACAACCTGATCAAGAGAAAACCACTTTCACTTGCCTTTTTGGAACTTATGCTTATAGACGTATGCCCTTGGGTTTATGTAATGCACATGCTAGTTTTCAAAGATGTATGACTAATATATTCTTTGATATTTGTGAAAAGATTGTTGAGGTTTTGATGGATGATTTTTCAGTTTACGGAACTTCTTTTGATGATTGCTTAAGCGACCTTGTTCGAGTTTTGTAGAGATGTGAACAAAGTAATCTTGTCTTGAATTGGGAGAAGTGCCACTTTATGGCTAATGAAGGCATTGTCTTGGGGCATAAAATTTCGGAACAAGGTATTGAGGTGGATAAAGCTAAAGTTGATGCAGTTGAGAAAATGCCATGTCCTAAAGATATTGAAGGTATTTGTAGTTTCCTCGGTCATGTTGGTTTCTATAGGAGGTTCATTAAAGACTTCTCTAAAATTTCTAGGCCTCTTACTAATCTTTTACAAAAGGATGTTCCATTTGTTTTTGATGATGATTGTGCAGAAGCCTTTGAAACGCTTAAGAAAGCCTTAACTTCTGAACCTATTGTTCAACCACCTGATTGGAACTTGCCTTTTGAAATTATGTGTGATGGTAGTGATTGTGTTGTTGGTGTTGTTCTAGGACAAAGAGTTGATAAGAAATTAAATGTTATCTATTATGCTAGCAAAACTCGAGACAGTGCCCAAAGAAATTATGCCACTACTAAAAAGGAATTTTTAGCAGTCATGTTTGCTTGTGACAAATTCAGATCTTACATTGTTGATTCCAAAGTAATTGTTCACACCGATCATGCTGCTATTAAATATCTTATGGAAAAGAAAGATGCTAAACCAAGACCCATTAGGTGGGTTCTCTTGCCACAAGAATTTGACTTGCACATCACTAGTAGGAAGGGAGTTGAGAACCCAGTAGCTGTTAACTTGTCTAGGTTAGAAAATATTCTTGATGACCCACTACCTGTAACATCCCAAATTCCAATTTGAAATGTTATACATAGGGCATCATATGCATGTCATATTTTATTTGCATTTTGGCTTTGTGATCTAAAAGTCCTAAGCAACTCAAGGACCCACAGAGAGAGTTGGGGATTGTGTTATTTTCATATTTGAATTTTCTCAAATATTGAAAAAGGGATCACTTTGGTTTTAACTAATTTTCTCTCCAAATAATATTTCCAATATTAAAAATATATGAGAGGAGATAATATGACTTCTCCAAAATAAATGAAATATTAGAGGCAAATTATTAAAATCAAATAAATTATTTTATTTGGATTTTATTGCTATTTCATTTGAATTAGAAAAATATGCATTTTTCAAAATTGCACTTTAGGCCAAGAAAATGTTCACTTAGTTCTAAATATTTTATTTAGACGGTGAAAATTTGTTTTGGCGTTTTTAGATTTTTATTTTTATTTATTTAGGATTTTTTCGTTCGGAACCCTCTTTATGCTTAATCAACTTGAACAAGGTTTTGACAAACTAAAATTTGGTTTCAAGAAGATTTGAATTCAAAGTCTTTTGACCATAGTTTCAGTTCCGTATATCCGTTTTGATCGATTCTTTTTGCAAATCGAACCTCTTCAGTTGAACTTTCAGTTTGGATCTTATTATTCAAAGTTTTCCCCTTGCATCTTTGCTTGAGTGCTTATGTATGCTATTGTTTGTTTGTGCTAGAATTCCTAGAGTGCGCAGCGTGCTACTACGAGTCACTAGGTTTTGCGGAACATCAGCAAGGCAAATAACACCTTGATCATACCCCTTTTATTACCCAGTTTTATGCATTAGTTACCACCCTCAAACATTGCATGAGTAGGATCTCTTAACATGTGGGTTTTGGGAAGTAGATGATGAGGTAGAACCTATGCTATGCTCGTAGCATGCTATGCTCGTAGACGTGGATTGGGTTTGAGTGTATCCATGACAGATGTGAGATTGTTAATTAATGGTTAACTTAAGGTGGCTACTTAAATACACATCTGGGTGGATTGGTTGCGGGCACCTGGGGATATACCAGTGATGTCCTTTTTGGTTCACCACCCAGGCTCAAAGGGATCATAAGATTATTCATGCTAGAAACTTTCGTGTGCAGCCACAAGCTATTATGGGCTCTAGCATAGTGGAGTAAGTTGCATGATCTCTTCTAGTGGTAGGCTAGCAGATGTAGGTTGGTACGGTCTACCCGGGGTTAGAGTTAATGCTTCTGAAAAACAGTGTCCCGGTCATCCGTTTCTCAAACACCATGTAGTGCGAGAAATCCAACGGAGGAGATCGAGTCTTGTGGGGAAAAGTGCGCAAACCTCTACAGAGTGTATAAACTAATCATGGTTAGCTGTGTCCCCGGTTATGGACATCTTGAGTATCTGGTTCTTAATTATCATGTTGATCTCATCACTCTAAATTAAGTTGTTGGGTTGTTAATTACTTTTTAATTGGGATTGAGATGGGGACTTCCCATTCTCAATGTTTTTCAACTACCATGATAGTTAAATAAAATATATTCCTTTGTTGTAGGAAAAATGGCTTTTCGCAAAAACATTATAACCATAGAGCCTCCACCAGCCATATATGCATGTAGTGATAGCATTTACTTGTTTATTGCTCTACTGTGTTATCTTGCTAGCATATTCCATGTGCTGACCCGTTTCGGGCTGCAACATGTCATGTTGCAGACTTTTCAAACAAAGAGTAAGGTGCGCTAGGTCGTTGTCGTGCACTCAGCTATGTCGTTGGAGTTGATGGACTCACTTTATCTTCCAAGTCTTCCGATGTTATATTATTTAGATGGCCTTAATCCATATTTATTGTAATAAGATCTCTTTTGAGACATTCGATGTAATAAGTGTGTGATTGCCACTCTATTATAAACCCTTCAAGTACTGTGTGTGTCGGCATTACTGATCCAGGGATGACACTTATGCACAAAGATTTGACCGTTTGAAGTCGGATCGCTACACTACCTATTGATGATAGTTTTCCTGATGAACAACTAGCTATAATAAATGCTTCTCATAACACTCCTTGGTATGCTGACTGTACTAATTATATCGTTGATAAATTTATACCACCTAGTTTCACATACCAACAAAAGAAAAAAAATCTTCTATGACTTAAGACATTACTTTTGGGATGACCCACATCTTTATAAAGAGGGAGTAGATGGTATTATTAGACGCTATGTACCTAAGCATGAACAGGAACATATCCTAAGGAAGTGTCACTCCAAAGCCTCTGGAGGACATCATGCAGGAGATAGAACTACTCATAAGGTATTACATTCTGGTTTTTATTGGCCTACTCCTTTCAAGGATGCCCGTAAATTTGTCTTACGTTGTGATGAATGTCAAAGAATAGGTAATATCGGTAATCGTCAGGAAATGCCTATGAATTATTCACTTGTTTTTGAACCTTTTGATGTTTGGGGATTTGATTATACGGGACCTTTCCTTCCTCTAATGGGTATACACAAATTTTGGATGCTATTGATTATGTCACTAAGTGGGTATAAGCTATTCCAACTAGCAGTGCTAATCATAACACCTCCATTAAAATTCTTAAAGAAGTTATTTTCCCAAGGTTTGGAGTCCCTAGATATTTAATGACTGATGGTGGTTCACACTTTATTCATGGTGCTTTCGGAAAAATGCTTGATAAATATGATGTTAACCATATAATTGCATCACCCTATCATCCACAATCTAGTGGTCAAGTTGAACTTAGTAATAGAGAAATAAAATTAATATTACAAAAACTATCAATAGGTCCCGAAAGAATTGGTCGAAGAAACTTGATGATGCACTTTGGGCCTATAGAACAACTTATAAAAATCCTATGGGTATGTCTCCATATAAAATGGTTTATGGAAAAGCTTGTCATTTGCCTCTTGAGTTAGAACCTAAAACATACTGGCAATTAATTAAAGAAATCAATTATGATTTCAAACTTGCTGGTGAAAAGAGGTTATTTGATATCAGCTCACTAGATGAATGGAGAACCCAAGCTTATGAAAATGCCAAACTATTTAAAGAAAAAGTTAAAAGATGGCATGACAAAAGAATCCAAAAGTGGGAATTTAAAGTTGGTGAATATGTTCTATTGTTCAATTCTCGTTTTATATTTTTTTGCAGGAAAACTTCTTTCCAAATGGGAAGGACCATATATCATTAGAGAATTCTATAACTCTAGGGCTATCAAGAATAATAATGCCGAAGGTACCAATCCGAAGGAAGTCAATAAACAAATAATTAAGCACTATATCTTAGGTACACACATTAATACTAAAACTAACATTATCCAAACCATGACACCGGAGGAACACAAAAAAGAAACCTTCGAATACACTCCAGAACCCTGAAAAGGAAGAGGTAGGTGATACGGTAAGAAAACGAACTCCAAAAAACCCGCAAAAATATTTTTTGTCAGTTTTGGAATATTAGGAGAAATATAAACATAAGAAACAACCGGGAAGGCAACCCACATGCGACAAGACACCACGGCACGCCTGGTGAGTGGTGGGCCCCTCGGGCACCTTCCTGACTCTGATTTCCTTCCATATGCTTGTTTCCCAAGATAAAAAATATTTATATATACCTCCGGACGATTTGGTCACCGTATCATGGAGAAATCCTTCGTCCTTGTTTCGTGCTATTTTTTGGCAGATCTAGATCGCTATGGCTACCCCAAGCTCCTCCAAGGAAAAGTTCTTCGAGAAGGTCATCAACCCCTACCTATCGAAGGTGTTGAAGCACCCTCAAGCCATTGAGATGCGTGAGGGGGTGCTCCACATCCAGGACGTTCAGGGCCCCAAGAAGACGGGAAGCATGGAGGCCAGCCTCGAGGTGGTGGAGTGATGTTTGCTTGAACTACGTCAGTATTTCCCCAAAGAGGAAGGGATGATGAAACACATCAACGGTAGGTATTTCCCTCAGTGATGAGACCAAGGTTATCGAACAAGTAGGAGAACCACGCAACACTACGTGAACGACACCTGCGCACATATAACAAATACTCGCAACCCGACGTATTAAAGGGGTTATCAATCCCTTTTGGGCAACGTCAACAGAAATTGGCAAGTGGACGTGAGAAAGTCGTAATAATATGATAGATAGATCGCCAAATAAAATAAAGTGCGGCAAGGTATTTTTGTATTTTTGGTTTAATAGATCTGAAAATAAAAGCAAATAAAAATAGATCGTGAAGGCAAATATAATAAAGCAGAGACCCGGGGCTGTAGGTTTCACTAGTGGCTTGTCTCGAGAAAAATAACAAACTGTGGGTAAACGAATTACTATTGGGAAATTGATAGAACTTCAAATAATCATGACGATATCTAGGCAATGAACATTATATAGGCATCACGTCCAAGATTAGTAGACCGACTCCTGCCTGCATTTACTACTATTACTCCGCACATCGACCCCTATCCAGCATGCATCTAGTGTATTAAGTTCATGGAGAAACGGAGTAATGCAATAAGAACGATGACATGATGTAGACAAGATCTGTAGAAATAGACCCCATCTTGTTATCCTTAATGGCAATGATACATACGTGTCGGTTCCCCTTCTGTCACTGGGATCAAGCACCGTAAGATCGAACCCATCACAAAGCACCTCTTCCCAATGCAAGATAAATAGATCAAGTTGGACAAACAAAACCCAAATACCAGAGAAGAAATACGAGGCTATAAGCAATCATGCATATAAGAGAACAAAGAAGGCTCAAATAACTTTCATCGATAAAAAGAGATAGATCTGACCATAAACTCAAAATTCATCGGATCCCAACAAACACACCGCAAAAGAGTTACATCATATGGATCTCCAAGAGACCATTGTATTGAGAATCAAAAAGAGAGAGAGAGAGGAAGCAATCTAGCTACTAACCACGTACCCATAGGTCTACAAAGAACTACTCACGCATCATCGGAAGGCACCAATGGACAGGATGAACCCCTCCGTGATGATGTCTAGATTAGATCTGGTGGTACTAGAACTTGCGACAGCTAGAATTGATTTTCGTCGACTCCCCTAGGGTTTCTGGAATATTGGGGTATTTATAGAGCAAAGACGCGGTTCAGGAGGCCACCGAGGTGGGCACAACCCACCTGCGCGCCTGGGGCCCCAGGCGCACCCTGGTGGCTTGTACCACCCTCGGGGCACCCCCCAGGTGCTTCTCCGACCCATTGAGTGTCTTCTGGTCCATGAAAAATCCACAAAAAGTTTTGCTACGTTTGGACTCTGTTTGATATTGATTTCATGCGATGTAAAAGACAAGCAAAAAATAGCAACTCGCACTTGGCACTATGTTAATAGGTTAGTACCAAAAAATGATATAAAATGATTATAAAACATCCAAGAATGATAATATAACAGCATGGAAATATTAAAAATTATAGATACATTGGAGACGTATCAGCATCCCCAAGCTTAATTTCTGCTCGTCCTGGAGTAGATAAATGATAGAAACAGATTTTTTTATGTGGAATGCTGCCTAACATGCTCATCACATATTCTTTTCTTTGTAGCATGGATATTTGGACTTTTATATAGTTCAAAGCAATAGTCTAGTTTTGACATGAGACTTAAATACTCAAGCATATCAACAAGCAACCATGTCTTTCAAAATATCAACGCTAAAATAAGTTATCCCTAGCCCACTATGCTCAATCATTAATCCATTCATGAAACACGCTCGCATATTAGCTACACCCAATGCTCAAGTACAATCATAATGCCCCTTAGTTGGTGCTTTATAGGAGAAGATGGAGACTCAAATTAAAACAAAAACTGCATAAAGAAAAAGAAAGGCCCTTCGCAGAGGGAAGTAGGGATTTGTAGAGGTGCCAGAGCTCAAAGAGAAAAAGATAGAGATAAAAACATTTTGGGAGGCATGCTTTTCTTGTCAACGAGAATGATCGAGTAGTTCCCAAAACTTTCCATGCTAGATATACCATAGGCGGTTCCCAAACAGAAATTAAATTTATTCCTTTTTCAACCATACTTTCACTTTCCATGGCTAGCCGTATCCACGGGTGCCTTCCATACCAACACTTTCCAAGGAATTTATCATTTGACAACATAAAGTAAAATCATTTTTCATTTCGGGACTGGGCATCCCTAATACCTTTGCCTTAGTAAAATTGAACCAAGCAATTAACTAAACACCACAACAAATGAACGAAATGTTAACTGAGCACCACATTGCATAATATAACATACCCCTAATAGAAGATCAGACAGTTAACCAAACCAAGCATGCTTTACAACTTGGAAATATAGCAATTGTATTTGTTTCTCATGTATTTAGTACAACCAAATTTGATTTATTTCTCACATGGTATACAGTTTCAAGAGGATGTCGTGTGTGATTGTTCATTAATCTAACACGGTTTATTCCTAGAAACTGTGTGCATTATTGAATGCATCACACACGGTGTTTTCTCAATAACCGTTTGCAATAAAAAAAACCAATTAACAGGCTAATTATCTGATTATTAATAATCCATTTATTAATCTAATTGACATTTCATATTAAGCACACAATATATTTCATTTTCATAATTGAAATACATCAGAGTACAACATCATATAGCTTCAGCACTCAGCTACCCCATTACACAACTACACTGGCACCAAGTTTCACATGCAACATCTACCACCTTTTGAAATTAGCATCATAGACAATACATAGACACATGTATTTCATCTGGAAAACTGCTGAAGCAGAAGTCGAATATTGAGCCTTCATTGATGTTGAAGCTCTTTGTAACTTTAGGCCAATGCCTGTGGATGATTGACCGTCCATCCTTCGTCCTCTTCAGGAACACTTCAATATTGAACCGTGGATGTTGTATGAATACCTTCCTCGCCTCCTGACCATACAGGTGGTTTGAGAGGTAATCATCAGTGAACTGCTTTGGAAAGGCTTGAAAACAAGGATGTGCATAAATATCTTCTCTATATTGGAAATGGGGCAAAGGAATAAAAAAGGTAAGGTATAATAGTTAGTACCATCATGTAGTGAACTGATGTCTTCTTCATCATGTAGACAAATATCTTGTTGTTTTTTGTCGCTAATTTCTTTATCCTAACAATTTTTCTGAGTTTCTTGACTTGACTGATATTCATGGACAACTCATTTCCCCATATGCAAAAATGGCCGAACAGTGGGTCAAAACCTCCGACAGCAGGACCTACATGTGCAAGACCAAATTGTTGAAAACCTAAATATTAGAAAGGTTCCTACAATTGCACGATAATGTGCTATTAGACAACGGACCATGCTTGTGCTAACCTCGATTTTAAATCTCAGTGCTTCCCATTGTTTCCCTGCAACACATATAAGGTAGTTAGTCATCAGGTTAAGTAAGGGTTCGCATGCTATCAGTAAAATATGTTGATGAAACATAACCAAATTGCAGATTCATCAGATTAGTTCAAGCCACATGGAAAACCCATTTATCCAAACCTAGCATGATTAAGAACTAGGAAAGATAGCACCTGTATATGTTTCTCATGTATTAAGTGCAACCAAATTC
The DNA here is from genome assembly GCF_003073215.2 of Triticum urartu. Taxonomy (NCBI): domain Eukaryota; kingdom Viridiplantae; phylum Streptophyta; class Magnoliopsida; order Poales; family Poaceae; genus Triticum; species Triticum urartu. Next base: position 582,237,875 of record NC_053023.1, on the reverse strand, counting down.
GATTTATTCCTCACATGCACAACAATACAAAATTCTACCCACGACAATTGGACATCGCATTGTAGAATTGAACCACGTGGTTAACTAAACACCACAACAAATGAAACGAACATTAACTGAGCACCACACTACACAATATAACATACTCCTAATAGAAGATCAGACAGTTAACCAAACCAAGCATGCTTCACAACTTGGAAATATAGCAATTGTATTTGTTTCTCATGTATTTAGTACAGCCAAATTCAATTTACTCCTCACATTGTAAACAATAACAGAATGCACCCACAACAATTGAACATCGCATTGCAGAATTGAACCAAACAAAACAGTTAACTAAACACCACAACAAATGAACCAAACGTTAACTGAGCACCGCATTGCACAATATAACATACTTGTAATAGAAGATCAGACAGTTAACCAAACCAAGCATGCTTAACAACTTGGAAATATAGCAATTGTATTTGTTTCTCATGTATTTAGTATAGCCAAATTCGATTTATTTCTCACATGGGATAAAATAACAGAATGCACCCAAAATAATTGAACATTGCATTGCAGAATTGAACCGAACAGCCAACCGCGTCGCGTTGTCAGCGCACGAGGCGTCGATAGTGGCCTCGACGGCGAGGTGCTCCTCCAAGATCTGGGTGTTGACACAAATGGCAGCCATCGTGACCTCATCCGCGCGTGCAGCCGCGATTTGCTTCTTCGTTGCCAAATGCTCCTTGAGATCCTGGCTATACTGCGTGCACCATGGCTTACGACAGTGCTTATTTGGCGGAGGGGTCAGTGATTTGGGTGGAAGGGGTCACGCCGGCGGTTGGGGCATGTGGGATGTGGAAGGAGGAGGAGGAAGGGATCGGGTGTGGATTACCTGCCTGGATAGGCGAGGCCGAGCAGCGTGAAGGAGGGTCGCCGGCGAGGAGGCGGCGCTGCAAGCAAGGAGTGAAGGTTTTGATACGTCTCCAACGTATCCATAATTTTTGATTGCTCCATGCTATGTTATCTACTGTTTTGGACTATATTGGGCTTTATTTTCTGCTTTTATATTATTTTTGGGACTAACCTATTAACCGGAGGCCCAGCCTAGAATTGCTGTTTTTTGCCTATTTCAGTGTTTTGGAGAAACAGAATATCAAACGGAGTCCAAACGGAATGAAACATTCGGAAACATGATTTTCTCATCAGATAAGATCCAGGAGACTTGGACCCTCCGTCAAGAAATCCATGAGGCAGCCACGAGGGTGGAGTGCGTGCCCCCTCCTAGGGCGCGCCCCCTGCCTCGTGGGCCCCTCGAAGCTCCACCGACGTACTTCTTCCTCCTATATATACCTACGTATCCCCAAACGATCAGGGACAGAGCCAAAAACCTAATTCCACCGTCGCAACTTTCTGTATCCACGAGATCCCATCTTGGGGCCTGTTCCGGAGCTCCGCCGGAGGGGGCAACGATCACGGAGGGCTTCTACATCATCATCCAAGCCCCTCCGATGAAGTGTGAGTAGTTTATTTCAGACCTACGGGTCCATAGTTAGTAGCTAGATGGCTTCTTCTCTCTTTTTGGATCTCAATACAATGCTCTCCCCCTCTCTTGTGGAGATCTATTCGAATCTTCTTTTTGCGGTGTGTTTGTTGAGACCGATGTATTGTGGGTTTATGATCAAGTCTATCTATGAATAATATTTGAATCTTCTCTGAATTCTTTTATGTATGATTGGTTATCTTTACAAGTCTCTTCGAATTATCAGTTTGGTTTGGCCTACTAGATTGGTTGTTCTTGCCATGGGAGAAGTGCTTAGCTTTGGGTTCGATCTTGCGGTGTCCTTTCCCAGTGACAGAAGGGGCAGCAAGGCACATATTGTATTGTTGCCATCGAGGATAACAAGATGGGGTTTTTATCATATTGCATGAAACTATCCCTCTACATCATGTCATCTTGCTTAAGGAGTTACTTTGTTTTTAACTTAATACTCTAGATGCATGCTGGATAGCGGTCGATGAGTGGAGTAATAGTAGTAGATGCAGGCAGGAGTCGGTCTACTTGTCTCGGATGTGATGCCTATATACATGATCATACCTAGATATTCTCATAACTATGCTCAATTCTGTCAATTGCTCAACAGTAATTTGTTCACCCACCGTAGAATACTTATGCTCTTGAGAGAAGCCACTAGTGAAACCTATGGCCCCCGGGTCTCTTTCTCATCATACAATCTCCATCACTTTATTATTGCTTTGCTTTTACTTTTTACTTTGCATCTCTATACCAAAAATACCAAAAATATTATTTATCATCTCTATCAGATCTCACTTTCGTAAGTGACCATGAAGGGATTGACAACCCCTAAGCACGTTGGTTGCGTTGAGTTATTGTTTTTGTGTAGGTACGAGGGGCTCGCGCGTAGCCTCCTACTGGATTGATACCTTGGTTCTCAAAAACTGAGGGAAATACTTACGCTACTTTGCTGCATCATCCTCTCCTCTTCTGGGAAATCCAATGCAGTGCTTAAGAGGTAGCAAGAAGGATTTCTGGCGCCGTTGCTGGGGAGTCTGTGCAAAAGTCAACATACCAAGTACACATCACAATCCCTATCTCCCGCATTACATTATTTGCCATTTGCCTCTCGTTTTCCTCTCCCCCCAATTCACCCTTGCCGTTTTATTCACCCTCTCTCTCTATCCTCCCTCTCTATTTGCCTCGTTTTGCCCGTTTGCTCTTTGTTTGCTCGTGTGTTGGATTGCTTGTTTGTCGTGATGGCTCAAGATAATACCAAATTGTGTGACATCACCAATACCAACAACAATGATTTTATTAGCACTCCGATTGCTCCTCTTACTAATGCTGAATCTAGTGAAATTAATGCTGCTTTGCTGAATCTTGTCATGAAAGATCCGTTCTCTGGCCTTCCTAGTGAAGATGCCGCAACCCATCTTAATAGCTCCATTGATTTGTGTGACATGCAGAAGAACAAAGATGTCGATAATGATATTGTTAAATTGAAGCTATTTCCTTTTTTGCTTAGAGATCATGCTAAAGCTTGGTTTTCATCTTTGCCTAAAAATAGTATAGATTCATGGAACAAGTGCAAAGATGCTTTTATCTCTAAGTATTTTCCTCCCGCTAAGATCATCTCTCTTAGAAACGATATTATGAATTTTGAACAACTTGATCATGAACATGTTGCACAAGCTTGGGAGAGAATGAAATTAATGATACGTAATTGCCCTACTCATGGTTTGAATTTGTGGATGATTATACAAAAAAATTATGCCGGATTGAATTTTGCTTCTAGAAATCTTTTAGATTCGGCCGCGGGAGGCACTTTTATGGAAATCACTTTAGGAGATGCTACTAAACTCCTAGATAATATTATGGTTAATTATTCTTAATGGCACACTGAAAGATCCACTAATAAAAAGGTGCATGCGATAGAAGAAATTAATGTTTTCAGTGGAAAGATGGATGAACTTATGAAATTATTTGCTAATAAGAGTGTTTCTTCTGATCCTAATGATATTCCCTTGTCTACTTTGATTGAGAATAACAATGAATCTATGGATGTGAATTTTTTTGGTAGGAACAATTTTGGTAACAACGCGTATAGAGGAAATTTCAATCCTAGGCCTTATCCTAGTAATCCCTCTAATAATTATGGTAATTCCTACAACAATTCTTATGGAAATTATAATAAGATTCCCTCTGATTTTGAATCTAATATTAAAGAATTTATTTCTTCGCAAAAGAATTTTAATGCTATGATTGAAGAAAAATTGCTTAAGATTGATGATTTGGCTAGGAACGTTGATAGAATTTCTCTTGATGTTGATTCTTTAAAGCTTAGATCTATTCCTCCTAAGCATGATATCAATGAGTCTCTCGAATCCATGAGAATTTCCATTGATGAGTGCAAGGAAAGAACCGCTAGGACGTGTGCTATGAAAGATGCCTTTATTAAAGCATGTTCTTCTAGTTCCTATGAAAATAATGATGAAGATCTAAAAGTTATTGATTTGTCCCCTATTAAATCTTTGTTTTGCAATATGAATCTTGATAATGATGGGACTGAATATGATCCACCTTTACCTAGAAGGTGTTCCAATAATTCTGAATCTTTTGATCTTGATGCTAAATTTGATAAAAGTGGGATTGAAGAAATTAAAACCCTAGATGTTGCTAAACCCACTATATTGGATTTCAAGGAATTTAATTATTAAAATTGCTCTTTAATTTATTGTATTTCCTTGTTGCAATCCGTGCTAAAATCTCCTCACGCTTATAGTCAAAATAAAGCGTTTACTAAACATATCGTTGATGCCTTGATGCAATCTTATGAAGATAAACTTGCGTTGAAAGGTTCTATCCCTAGAAAACTTTATGATGAGTGGGAACCTACTATTAAAATTAAAATTAAAAATTATGAGTTTTATGCTTTGTGTGATTTGGGTGCTAGTGTCTCTACTATTCCCAAAACTTTGTGTGATTTGCTAGATTTCCGTGATTTTGATGATTGCTCTCTAAACTTGCATCTTGCGGATTCCACTATTAAGAAACCTATGGGAAGAATTAATGATGTTCTTATTGTTGCAAATAGGAATTATGTGCCCGTAGATTTTATCGTTCTTGATATAGATTGCAATCCTTCTTGCCCTATTATTCTCGGTAGACCTTTCCTTAGAACGGTTGGTGCAATTATTGATATGAAGGAAGGGAATATTAGATTTCAATTTCCATTAAAAAAGGTCATGGAACACTTTCCTAGAAAGAAAATAAAATTACCATATGAATCTATCATGAGAGCCACTTATGGATTGCCTACCAAAGATGGCAATAGCTAGATCTATTCTTGCTTGTTATGCCTAGCTAGGGGCGTTAAACGATAGCGCTTGTTGGGAGGCAACCCAATTTTGTTTTTATTACTTGATTTTTTCTCCTGTTTAGTAATAAATAAATTATATAGCCTCTGTTTTGGTTGTGTTTTTTGTGTTTAATTAGTGTTTGTGCCAAGTAGAACCGTTGGGAAGACTTGGGGAAAGTCTTGTTGAACTTGCTGTAAAAAACAGAAACTTTAGCGCTCATGAGAACTGCTGTAATTTTTATTTGGAAAGTAATATTTAGTTAATTCTTTTTGCAGATGATTAATAGATAAATTGCTCACGTCCAGAAATTTATTTTAGAATTTTTGGGTTCCAGATATTGTGCTAGCTACAGATTACTACAGACTGTTCTGTTTTTGACAGATTCTGTTTTTCGTGTGTTGTTTGCTTATTTTGATGAATCTATGGCTAGTAAAATAGTTTATAATCCATAGAGAAGTTGGAATACAGTAGGTTTAACACCAATATAAATAAATAATGAGTTCATTACAGTACCTTTAAGTGGTCTTTTGTTTTCTTTCGCTAACGGAGCTCACGAGATTTTCTACTTTAAGTTTTGTGTTGTGAAGTTTTCAAGTTTTGGGTAAAGATTTGATGGATTATGGAACAAGGAGTGGCAAGAGCCTAAGCTTGGGGATGCCCATGGAACCCCCAAGATAATCTAAGGACACCTAAAAGCCAAAGCTTGGGGATGCCCCAGAAGGCATCCCCTCTTTCGTCTACTTCTATCGGTAACTTTACTTGGAGCTATATTTTTATTCACCACATGATATGTGTTTTGCTTGGAGCGTCTTTTATGATTTGAGTCTTTGCTTGTTATTCTACCACAATCATCCTTGCTGTACACACCTTTTGAGAGAGCCATACATGATTTGGAATTTGATAGAATACTCTATGTGCTTCACTTATATCTTTTAAGCTTTATAGTTTTGCTCTAGTGCTTCACTTATATCTTTTAGAGCACTGTGGTGGATTTGTTTTATAGAAACTATTGATCTCTCATGCTTCACTTAGATTATTTTGAGAGTCTTAATAGCATGGTAATTTTCTTAAAATCCTAATATGCTTGGTATGCAAGATTGACAATAAAACTTTCTTATGAGTGTGTTGAATACTAAAAAAAGTTTGATGCTTGATGATTGTTTTGAGATATGGAGGTGATAATATCAAAGTCATGCTAGTTGAGTAGTTGTGAAATTGAGAAATACTTGTGTTGAAGTTTGCAAGTCCCTTAGCATGCACGTATGGTAAACGTTGTGCAACAAATTTGAAACATGAGGTGTTATTTGATTGTCTTCCTTATGAGTGGCGGTCGGGGACGAGCGATGGTCTTTTCCTACCAATCTATCCCCCTAGGAGCATGCGCGTAGTGCCGAGGTTTTTGATGACTTGTATATTTTTGCAATAAGTATGTGAGTTCTTTATGACTAATGTTGAGTCCATGGATTATACGCACTCTCAACCTTCCATCCTTGCTAGCCTCTTCGGTACCGTGCATTGCCCTTTCTCACATTGGGAGTTGGCGCAAACTTCGCCGGTGCATCCAAACACCATGATATGATACGCTCTTTCACACATAAGCCTCCTTATATCTTCCTCAAAACAGCCACCATACCTACCTATTATGGCATTTCCATAGCCATTCCGAGATATATTGCCATGCAACTTTCCATCATTCCGTTCATCATGACACATTCATCATTGTCATATTGCTTAGCATGATCATGTAGTTGACATAGTATTTGTGGCAAAGCCACCGTTCATAATTCTTTCGTACATGTCACTCTTGGTTCATTGCATATCCCGATACACCGCCGCAGGCATTAATATAGAGTCATCTTTGTTCTAGTATCGAGTTGTAATCATTGAGTTGTAAATAAATAGAAGTGTGATGATCATCATTAGAGCATTGTCCCAAATGAGGAATAAAAAAAGAGAAAGGCCATAAAAATGAGAAGGCCCAAAAAAAGAGAAAGGCCATAAAAAAGAAAAGGCCCAAAAAATGAGAGAAAAAGAGAGAAGGGACAATGTTACTATCCTTTTACCACACTTGTGCTTCAAAGTAGCACCATGATCTTCATAGTAGAGAGTATCTCATGTTATCACTTTCATATACTAGCGGGAATTTTTCATTATAGAACTTGGCTTGTATATTCCAACAATGGGCCTCCTCAAGTGCCCTAGGTCTTCATGAGCAAGCAAGTTGTATGCACACCCACTAGGTTCTTTTGTTGAGCTTCCATACATTTATAGCTCTAGTGCATCCGTTGCATGGCAATCCCTACTCCTTGCATTAACATCAATCGGTGGGCATCTCCATAGCCCATTGATTAGCCTCGTTGATGTGAGACTTTCTCCTTTTTTGTGTTCTCCACATAACCCCCTCATTATATTCTATTCCACCCATAGTGCTATGTCCATGGCTCATGCTCATATATTGCGTGAAAGATTATAGGTTTGAGATTACTAAAGTATAAAACAATTGCTTGGCTTGTCATCGGGGTTGTGCATGATGAGAGCATTCTTGTGTGACGAAAATGAAACATGACTAAACTATATGATTTTGTAGCGATGAACTTTCTTTGGCCATGTTATTTTGAGAAGACATAATTGCTTAGTTAGTATGCTTGAAGTATTATCATTTTTATGTCAATATGAACTTTTGTCTTGAATCTTTTAGATCTGAATATTCATACCACAATTAAGAAGAATTACACTAAAATTATGCCAAGTAGCACTCCGCATCATAAATTCTCTTTTTATCATTTACCTACTCGAGGACGAGCAGGAATTAAGCTTGGGGATGCTTGATACGTCTCCAATGTATCTATAATTTTTGGTTGCTCCATGCTATATTATCTACTGTTTTGGACTATATTGGGCTTTATTATCTACATAAGGCAATACGCGATCCACGCGAGGGCTCACATCAAAAGGACGGCGCAACCAGATCCATCTATGGACCATGCAAACGCGCTCCAGCATATGATGCAACACAACAAACATCCGAACAATGCGGTACACCCAGATACAGGGGTGCCGCACACCCCCTATGTTTCACCGACGAGGTGCTGGACCATGAATTTCCAGAGGGATTCAAACCCGTAAACATAGAGGCATACGACGGAACAACAGACCCTGGGGTCTGGATTGAGGACTATATCCTCCATATCCATATGGCTCGAGGAGATGATCTCCACGCCATCAAGTATTTACCCCTCAAACTCAAAGGGCCAGCTCGGCACTGGCTTAAAAGCCTCCCCGAAGCTCCATTGGAAGCTGGGAAGAGGTCGAAGACGCTTTTCGGGCAAATTTTCAAGGGACTTATGGCCGACCTCCGGACGCGGACGATTTGAGTCATATAACTCAACAGCCCGGAGAGTCAGCCCGAAAGCTTTGGAACAGGTTTCTTACTAAAAAGAACCAAATAGTCGACTGTCCGAACGCCGAAGCCTTGGCAGCTTTTAAGCATAGCATCCGCGATGAATGGCTTGCCAGACACCTCGGCCAAGAAAAGCCAAGAACAATGGCAGCATTAACAAGCCTCATGTCTCACTTTTGCGCGGGTGAGGATAGCTGGCTAGCCAGATGCAGCACCAGCGACCCTAGTACATCCGAAGTTAGAGACGGAAATGAGAAATAACGGCGCGGTAAAAATAATAAGCGCCGGAATAAAGAAGATAGCCTGAAGAGCACGACAGTAAACGCCAGATTCAGAAGCTCTCGGCCAGGTCAGCAAAAGCTACCCTCTAAAGGCGCCAGAGATGAACTGTCCAGCCTAAACAAAATTCTGCACCAAATATGTCAGATCCATAGCACCCCTGGTAAACCCTCTAACCATACCCACATAGACTATTGGGTCTTCAAGTAGTCCGGCAAGCTCAATGCTGTACACAAGGGGGAGGATACACCAAGCAAAGACGAGGATGAGCCTCTCAAGCAAGACACTGGGGAAGAAAAGAAATTTCCACCAGAAATCAAAACAATAAACATGTTACACGTGATCAAGGGGAGAAACAGAGCGGCACTCCCAGGGAAATATGCCCAAGGGCCTATGTAGCGACCCGACCCAAAATCAGTCAAGTCTCTGTGTAGCTGTACCATCCCAAGATCATGCTGGCACATACAGTACATTGACGAAAAGATTCAAACTTCAATCACACCTGAATTTATTACACGATTCTCATATCGAGTCTTTATTACAATAGAATAAATTCGGCCGAAGGCCAACTCATGAGAAATAAACTAAATAAAGCTGCGGAAGCGTAGACGAATAGCGAGTCCATTCGACTCCATAGGGCAATCGCCAAACGTGGATCGTAGCCTCACTCCTGGTCGGAAAACTCCTCTGCAACATAAGACGTTGCAGCCGTGTAGGTCAGCATTTTGAATATGCTGGCAAGTCATAGAGAGAAACACAATAATAATGCTAACACAATATGCAATTTGGCTGTGGGGCTCTAAGTTTTATGTTTTTGCGAAAAAGCCAATTTTTCCCTATAACAAAGGACTTGCTTGCAATTACTACAAAATGTTGGTTGTTATTGAGATGGTTCCGCCAACCAATGTCTCATACCCAATTATTAAATAACCCCTCAATTAATTTATTAAATTTAGTGTTGAGATTACCGAAAAATACTCCAATTTCCAAAGGCTCATTTGTCCGTAACCGGGGACACGGCTAATCGATTAGGTTGTTACTCTGCAGAGTCTTGTGCACTTCACCCGCAAGAATCGTTCCCTCCTTTATGTCCTCGCACTGCCTGATGTTTGAAGACGGGATGAACGAAACAGGGTCTTCCGTAGAGTTTCTCTGGGCACTGCCGGTACCCATCCATGTCCTACCGTTCTTCTACATCTGCTGGCACCGTCCGTCCAGAGTCACGCCTAGGGTCAACCCAGCCAGAGCCCATAATGGCTTGCGGCTGCACAGGTAAGCTTCCGGTCAAGGTGTATCCATCCGTCTCTTCGTGGCTGGGTGAAGCTTTCCGCAAGATGTCATGGCGCTTCTCCATGCATCCCGGCCATCCGCTGGTTTCTCCAGGGTGCCCGTCAACCATCCTCCACCCAGTAGTGAATTAGAAGTCCATCTTGATCTTGAAGTCATGGGGTTGTCATCATCTTGACTCTCACATCTCCCTTATAAATCTCTCAACCAACCCCGTCTAAGAGCATAGCAAAATAAACTACATCATCCCGGGCAATGGTAACAAGGGAAAATGGGTTCATCCTACCTCATGATACTACTCAAGAACATAACTTAAAATTCGCCTACTGCATGCATGGTGGGGAGGAACAATTCTAATGCAACAAAATCATAGGTATTGTAAAACATGATCAAATGACTTGCCTGGCTGACGGTCTTCAAACGCTAGTGACTCGAGATAGCAAGCTTCGCACTCCGGAAATTCTATCGAGTCAAACAATAGCACAAATAAGTATTTCACTAATGACATATCAGCAAACTGAAGGAAAACACACAAGCACTCAAACCAAAATCAAAGAAAACTCGAGGAAACCAAAATCAAGGTTTCCATCACATCAAGCAACCACAAAGAAATAGTTTTGACCTACTAACACTTTTCTTTACAGATCCAAAACAATGGTTTTACTAACTAACATAAAGGAAAACAGCATACAAACTAGGTGCAAAAAGAATCAAACCAATATCTATTATAGAACTCCTGTTATACCTAAAACAAAACTAATAAGAAACTAAAATAATTTTTTTTTATTTTGCTGTAAATAAATGTTCACCCTCTGTAACTACAGAAACTAATCTAAAATAAATTATAACATAGGAAAAAAAATTAAAAATAACTAGAACAGCTGAAAACAACAGCAAGCTAAAATAAACTAGAAAAGCTTGTTTTCGCGTAAAAACTATTTTTAATAAAGACTATAAATGCCCAAATAAATTCCTACTCCTAGGCAAGGTCAAAACAAAGCAGTGACAAAAAGAATCACTAAAATAAAATAATCCTAACTCAATTTATAGCAGAAAAACTAATCTGACTAAAACTAATATAAAACAATTTTTTTTAAACACCTAAACATGGCCGAATCTAATTTCTACAGCAACTATAGGAAATTTGCAAACTAGAGCAAAAAGAATCAACTAAAAATATTAAATAACTTAAAAGATATAGATTTTACAAAACTGGAACTATTCTGTTTTAAAAACAGAAACTAAACAAAAACTAACGCGCTAATGGGCCTAAACAGTGGGCGTTCTAAAACTAAACAGCACTCATGCGTTGAATAGACCACTGCGTCCACAGGATAACAGAAATAAACCGATCGGGCCGGTCTACACTAAACCGAACTAAACCAAAATAAAACCACCTAAAACCGATCTAATATAAATAAAACCTAACCCTTCACTACCTCTAATCTACGACGTAGATTGCAGATCGAACGGTGGAGGGGTGGTGGCGGCTTACTGCGGCGGTGGTTGACGGCGGCAGAGGGTGGAGGGGGTCGGTGTCGAGCGGGGCGGGGTCTCCGGCGGTCGGCGAAGGTGGCGAAGACGTTGGGCGGATGCGGCGGAGCTTGGGGAAGTCGGGGGCGGCCTCGGTGGAGCTCGGGGACGGCGAAGACGATCGGGATGACGGAGATAGCGCCCTGGTGAGCTGCAACTCCGGCGAGGGGCGAACGAGCTCGGGGACGATCCTATGATGGGAGAAGGAGGCCGAAACCATGTCAAAACGATGCGCAACGTCGGGGGAAGCTCATAGGTGGAAGAGGGAGTCGTGCTGTTGCTCACCGGCGGTGGAGGCGGCGATGAACTGAGGCGGCTGCGGCGAGATCCAAAGGAGGAGGGCGTGGGCTGTGGTGGGAGTTGAGGTAGGGTTTTTGGGGGGTTCGGAAGAGGAGATGCGTGGGTATTTATAGGACATAAGTGTGGGTGAGGGGTCGACTCGGGATCACGATCCCGAGAGGATCGCGGTGTCGGGCGCGCTTTGCGCATGCTCCGGCGCGGCGTGTCGTGGGCGAGGGGTTAGGGATAGGGCGGGTCCCGTGGTCAGTGAGAGAGAGGAAGATCGAGAGAGAGAGAGAGAGCGATCGGGCGGGCGATAGGAACGGGGTCGGCGCGTGTGGCGCGCTGGGCTGCGTCGGGTGGCCGGCTGGTGGGCTGCGGCTCGGCGTCGGCTGGGCCGGTTGGCCTGGCGTCGGCTGGGCCTTTTCCCTTTTTTTGAATTAAGGCAGAGAGAGAGAGAAAAAAAATAAAATAAGAGAACTCTATAATATTTTTATATAGGACATATATATATCGAAATTCTCAGGGGAATTAATCCTATAGCGTGGACATTTTTATAGAGGCAAAACAGAAACTAAAAAAACATTTTCTGCAAACTCCAAATAAAATTCAAATTTGAATTCAAACCTTTTGGCAATATTTTCTTCTGAAATTTTTGGAGTGTCATGTTAGCTCCTCTCATACTTTTTATCAAGTATTTGTCAGGGATATTGAGGTAGATTATCAAATGCCAAGTTGAATCCAAATTCAACCAAAACTCAAAAGCCTCTGAAAATTTCCAAATGTCACTCAAATCAAACAAAATGCATAGATGCTTAGCTAATAATTGTAAAACATTCCAAATTGAAAATTTGGGATGTTACAAACCTACCCACCTTAAGATGAATCTCGCCCTCGAGATTCGGGTTGGCTAGCAAATAGGTGCGGGTGGTCTCAGCGAGATCTTCTTCTCGCTCCCAGGTGGCTTCCTCCTCAGAATGATGACTCCACAGAACCTTGCAAAACTTGATGATCTTGCTGCGGGTAACTTTGTTCGCAGTCTCGAGAATCCTGACGGGTTTCTCCTCATAAGTCAGATCACTGTCGAGCTGTATGGCCTCTAGGGGCACTGTGTCTCTCAAAGGAATATCAGCCATCTCAGCATGGCATTTCTTCAGCTGGGAAACATGGAAGACATCATGAACTCCTGACAATCCTTCCGGCAATTCTAGCTTGTATGCAACTTCTCCTCTGCGTTCGAGGATTTTGTAGGGGCCAATGAACCTGGGTGCTAATTTTCCTTTAACACCAAATCTCTTGATTCCACGAAGTGGGGACACACGGAGATATGCTCAGTCTCCAACTTCATACGTCATCTCCTTGCGTTTACTGTCGGCATAACTCTTCTATCTCGACTAGGCTATCTTGAGTCTATCTCGAATCATCTTGACTTTCTCTTTGGAGTCTCTGATAAGATCAGGACCAAAAATCTTTCGGTCTCCAACACCATCCCACAGCAATGGTGTTCTACACCTCCTTCCGTATAGAGCTTCGAAAGGGGCCATCTTCAGACTGGTCTGATAGCTGTTGTTGTACGAGAACTCTGCGTATGGCAGATTCTCATCCCAGCTAGACCCATAGTCTAGCGCACATGCTCTCAACATGTCCTCCGGAATCTGGTTGACTCTCTCGGTCTGTCCATCTGTCTGCGGATGAAAAGCTGTACTGAACTCTAGCCTCGTACCCAAAGTTTCATGCAACTGATTCCAAAACTTTGAGGTAAATTGTGTTCCTCTATCTGACACGATACTCCTCGGAACTCCATGCAGACATACGATCCTGGTCATGTATATCTTGGCTAACTTAGCGCTGGTATATGTAGTCTTCACGGGAATGAAATGAGCTACCTTGGTCAAGCGATCAACCACTACCCAGATAGAATCATAACCTGAACGGGTCCTGGGTAATCCTGTGATAAAATCCATTCCAAGTTTTTCCCATTTCCACTCGGGAATCGGCAGTGGTTGAAGTAACCCTGCCGGCTTCTGATGCTCAGCCTTTACTCGCTGACAAACATCGCATACTGCTACGTACTCGGCAATATCCTTCTTCATACCTGTCCACCAGAAACTTTCCTTCAAATCCAGATACATCTTGGTGTTGCCTGGGTGAATCAAGTACGGTGAATCATGGGCCTCCTGAAGAATTAACTTCCTGACCTCTGGGTCATTGGGCACATAGATACGATCCTCAAACCATAAAGTTTCGTGTTCATCCTCACGAAAACCTTTAGCCTTTCCGTTACTCATCTTTTCCTTTATCTCTGCAATTTCCTTGTCCGTCTTCTACGCTTCCCGGATCTTTTCGGTCAGAGTGGACTGAATATCCAAGGTGGCGACAAATCCTCTTGGTACTATTTCCAATCGGAGATCTCTGAGATTGTCGGCTAAATTCTGAGGTAATCCTCCAGCTATGAGGGTGTTCACATGGCTTTTATGGCTCAAGGCATCTGCTACAACATTTGCTTTCCCTGGATGGTAATGCAATCTCATATCATAGTCCTTGATCAATTCAAGCCATATCCTTTGTCTGAGGTTCAACTCCTTCTGCGTGAAAATGTACTTCAAGCTCTTATGATCCATGTAAACATCACAACTATTTCCGACAAGGAAATGTCTCCACGTCTTGAGTGCGTGCACTACGGCTGCGAACTCCAAATCGTGCGTGGCATAATTCATCTCGTGAGGTCATAGCTGTCTGGAGGTATAAGCTACAACTTTTCCTTCCCGCATGAGCACTCCTCCGAGCCCTTGACGAGAAGCGTCACAATACACCTGGTAGTCCTTGTGTATGTCCGACAAAATGAGCACTGGGGCTGTAACGAGACGTTTCTTCAACTCCTGAAAACTGGCTTCACAATCCTCGGTCCAAATGTACTTTGTTTCCTTCTTCAACAACTCGGTCATGGGTTTAGCAATCTTGAGAAATTATCAATAAATCTCCGATAATATCCTGCGAGTCCGAGAAAACTACGGATCTCCTTGACTGAGGTGGGGGATTGCCAGTTGGTGACCGATTCAACCTTGGTGGGGTCGACTGCTATTCCTTCTCCTGAAATAACATGTCCGGGGAATCCGACTTCCTTCAACCAAAATTCACATTTGCTGCACTTGGCATATAACTGATGTTCTCGGAGTTTCTCCAGGACTAGACGCAGATGTTCCTTGTGCTCTTCCTCGCTCTTGGAGAAAACCAAGATGTCATCGATGAACACCATGACAAACTTGTCCAGATATTCCATAAATACCTTGTTCATCATGCTCATGAAATACGCAGGGGCATAGGTCAATCCGAATGACATGACGGTATACTCATATAAACCATACCTGGTGGTGAAGGCTGTTTTGGGTATATCCTGTTCACGAATCTTCAGCTGATGATACCCTGATCGAAGATCGATCTTGGAAAATACTTTGGCTCCGACTAGCTGATCAAATAAATCATTAATCATCGGTAGAGGGTACTTATTCTTGATGGTGACGTCGTCCAATGCACAATAATCTACCACCATTCTCAGGGTTCCATCCTTCTTCTCTACCAAAAGAACTGGGGCTCCCCAAGGTGACGAACTTGGGCGAATATATCCTTTCTCCAACAATTCCTTGATCTGCTGCTTGATCTCTTCCAAATCATTCGGGGGCATCCGATACGGTCTCTTGGATATTGGGGCTGTGCCAGGTAATAACTCGATCAAAAATTCTATTTCTCTATCCGGTGGCATTCCTGGTAATTCTTCCGGAAATACATCCAGAAAATCTTGTACTACAGGCACTTCCTCCTAAACCACTCCCGTGAGGGAATTCACCCGCTTCTTTATCGATGTGCGTCTGGATACATACTTGATACTCTTCTGCTCCGGGGTGGTGAGCAAAATCGTCTTGCGGGCACAGTCGATGTTCCCTTCAAACTTCGTCAACCAGTCCATGCCTAGGATCACGTCCAATCCCTGGGATTCTAAGACTATGAGGTCTACGGGAAAATCATGATTTCCGATGCTGAGGGTTGAATGACAGCCTAAGCCTGCCATCATCTCTCCTCCTGGAGAAGTGACTTGGATCGGGGTTCTAAGGGTCCTAGTGGGCAACCCATACTTTTCCACAATTACCCTTGATATGAATGAATGCGTTGCACCGGAATCAAAGAGTACCAATACTGGACATGAATTTAATAAAAACTTACCAACCACAGTTTCTGGCTGATCATAGACGTCCTCCACGCCAATGTGATTCACCTGAGCACGAGGAAAAGGGTTGGGCTTCTTTGTTGAGCTTCCATTGCCGTTGACATTCCCATTCCTCTGCTTGGCCTCTGGACAATCGGTGGCGTAGTGTCCTGTCTTCTGGCACTTGAAACAGGTGATATGACTCAGATCCTTCTGAGTCAGAGTAGGACGGTGCTGGTTGCCGTTGCCTCCATTGCCTGACTTGGGGTTGTTGTCGTGGTTGCGATTGTTCCCATTCCCTCCATGGTTATGTCCTCCATGATTGTGTCCTCCATGGTTGTGATGGGTATGTCCTCCCGGGTATGGGGCATGGCGGGGCTTCTGCTGAGCTCCGGAGTTGTACTTTCCCTGGCTATATTTCCGCTTGCGGCTTTCAATCTGCTGCTGCTTGCCTTCAAGTATAGTGGCCTTGTCTACCAGCTCCTGGTAGTTATTGAAGGTAGCCACCGTTAGCTGCATTCCCAGCTCATCATTGAGTCCCTCAAGAAACTTCTCCTGTTTTGCGGCATCTGTGGCCACGTCATCTAGGGCATATCGAGATAACTTGTTGAACTCCTCCACATACGGCCCCAGAGTACGGTTCCCCTGGTGTAAGTTGCGGAACTCACGCTTCTTCAGACTCATGGCTCCAACTGAGACATGCGTGGTGCGGAAAGCCCGCTGGAACTGATCCCATGTCATGGTGGCGACCGGATAAGTGGCGGTGTAGTTTTCCCACCAAGAGGCTGCAGGTCCATTCAGTTGATGTGCGGCAAAATGCAGCTTCTCAGCATCTGTGCATCCAGCAGTTGTTAGATCCCTTCCGATCTTGCGGAGCCAATCATCAGCTACAATCGGCTCGGTGCTACTAGAGAACACCGGCGGATTCAGCCTTAGGAACCGGGTCAGGTTATCGATAGGGGGTGGTGGCGGTGGATGGTTGTTGTTGTTGCCTAGGTTTTGGATGAGCATTTGCATTAAGGCATTCTGCTACTGAATCAGCTGGGTGAGCTCCGGCGGGAAAGTGAAACCGGGGTCACGTCTCGGAGGCATCTGGTGTTATGGAGTGGATGAGAAATTAGAATAGAACACGGGTCTAATGAGGAAATAGCACTACCCAAATGACTGCACAAACACAATCACACCAATCGTTTATTCATTCATCTCAAACAAGGTTCAAACTCGGATTACAAGATCTCATGACTAATCGAAAATACGGCCTAACTGATCGATGAAAATAAAATAATATGGCGGTCGACTAAATGTCTTCATCAATTATCCCTGCGTCCTCTGGTGCGTCGTCCTCTGGTGCGGCGTCTCCTCTTGCGGCTTCCTTCGGTGGAGCTCTCTTCATAATCCTGGTCATTGCTCATGAGAGGTCCATCACCTCCAGTCGGGAAAAGGTCTTCTCCCAGATCCATCTTCTTCTCTAGTGTGGCAATATATTTCTTCCGGTCCTCGAGTCTTTCCATAAAATCCTTGACTTCATCCTCATGCTCATAGTGGGCTTCACGTGCTGCATACTCTAGTTCAATTTCACGAAGATGCAACTTTAGGACCGTCTTCAAGCTCCTGCGCATCTGAATCTCTACAGCCCTGATGTGAGCCTCCAAGTCTTGGACATATGAGCGGACGGAGTCGTCATCTATGGTGCGGATAATCTCTCCATCTACAGTCCTGCGAGAAATCATGGTGTGGTCTGATCCAACAAGCTCGGTCCTGTATTCCTCCTGGATGCGTCCAAGTGCACTATGAACTGCTATGTCTCTCCCGAGTATCCAAGTGGGAGTAGTGAACTTGAAGTCAACGGGCGCTGAGAGGCTTCCGAAAGTTCTCCCTGGTATGTGCACCTTAATCCTATAACGACGGTCTTCTGGAAATGCCATGATAGGGGTCCCGGGGATAGACGGCAGAGCAATCTTCAATTCCTTGGTGATCTGGACCAGCCTCCTGCCGAAAAGTATTGTCTCATATGGCTGGCAAAACTCCGGGAGCAGAACTGGGATGAACTTGGCGGCCATCTAGAATGTTGAAATCGGAGAGAAGTCAGAAATGATCAGGGGAGTATTACGGAATGATAAGGACATAAAATAAATTAGTTTCTTCCTATGGCTTTCCGATCCTAGGGGTTACATCCTACGGTCAGCGTGTGCTCTGATACCATCTCTGTAGTGACCCGACCCAAAATCGGTCAAGTCTCTGTGTAGCTGTACCATCCCAAGATCATGTTGGCACACACAGTACATTGATGAAAAGATTCAAAGTTCAATCACACCTGAATTTATTACATGATTCTCATATCGAGTCTTTATTACAATAGAATAAATTCGGCCGAAGGCCAACTCATGAGAAATAAACTAAATAAAGCTGCGGAAGCGTAGACGAATAGCGAGTCCATCAGACTCCATAGGGCAATCGCCAAACATGGATCGTAGCCTCACTCCTGGTCGGAAAACTCCTCTGCAACATAAGACGTTGCAGCCGTGTAGGTCAGCATTTTGAATATGCTGGCAAGTCATAGAGAGAACAACAATAATAATGCTAACACAATATGCAATTTGGCTGTGGGGCTCTAAGTTTTATGTTTTTGCGAAAAAGCCAATTTTTCCCTATAACAAAGGACTTGCTTGCAATTACTACAAAATGTTGGTTGTTATTGAGATGGTTCCGCCAACCAATGTCTCATACCCAATTATTAAATAACCCCTCAATTAATTTATTAAATTCGGTGTTGAGATTTCTGAAAAATGCTCCAATTTCCAGAGGCTCATTTGTCCATAACCGGGGACACGGCTAATATATTAGGTTGTTACTCTGCAGAGTCTTGTGCACTTTACCCGCAAGAATCGTTCCCTCCTTTATGTCCTCGCACTGCCTGGTGTTTGAAGATGGGATGAACTAAACAGGGTCTTCCATAGAGTTTCTCTAGGCACTGCCGGTACCCATCCATGTCCTACCATTCTTCTACATCTGCTGGCACCGTCCGTCAAGAGTCACGCCCAGGGTCACCCAGCCAGAGCCCATAATTGCTTGCGGCTGCACAGGTAAGCTTCCGGTCAAGGTGTAACCATCCGTCTCTTCGTGGCTGGGTGAAGCTTTCCGCAAGATGTCATGGCGCTTCTCCATGCATCCCTGCCATCCACTGGTTTCTCCAGGGTGCCCGTCAACCATCCTCCACCCAGTAGTGAATTAGAAGTCCATCTTGATCTTGAAGTCATGGGGTTGTCATCATCTTGACTCTCACATCTCCCTTATGAATCTCTCAACCAACCCCGTCTACGAGCATAGAAAAATAAACTACATCATCCCGGGCAATGGTAACAAGGGAAAATGGGTTCATCCTACCTCATGATACTACTCAAGAACATAACTTAAAATTCTCCTACTGCATGCATGGTGGGGAGGAACAATTCTAATGCAACAAAATCATAGGTATTGTAAAACATGATCAAATGACTTGCCTGGCTGACGGTCTTCAAACGCTAGTGACTCGAGATAGCAAACTTCGCACTCCGGAAATTCTATCGAGTCAAACAATAGCACAAATAAGTATTTCACTAATGACATATCAGCAAACTGAAGGAAAACACACAAGCACTCAAACCAAAATCAAAGAAAACTCGAGGAAAACAAAATCAAGGTTTCCATCACATCAAGAAACCACAAAGAAATAGTTTTGACCTACTAACACTTTTCTTTACAGATCCAAAACAATGGTTTTACTAACTAACATAAAGGAAAACAGCATACAAACTAGGTGCAAAAAGAATCAAACCAATATCTATTATAGAACTCCTGTTATACGTAAAACAAAACTAATAAGAAAATAAAATAAAACTTTTTATTTTGCTGTAAATAAATATTCACCCTCTGTAACTACAGAAACTAATCTAAAATAAATTATAACATAGGAAAAATAAAATTTAAAAATAACTAGAACAGCTGAAAACAACAGCAAGCTAAAATAAACTAGAAAAGCTTGTTTTCGCATAAAAACTATTTTTAATAAAGACTATAAATGCCCAAATAAATTCCTGCTGCTAGGCAAGGTCAAAACAAAGCAGTGAAAAAAAAGAATCACTAAAATAAAATAATCCTAACTCAATTTATAGCAGAAAAACTAATCTGACTAAAACTAATATAAAACAATTTTTTTAAACACCTAAACATGGCCGAATCTAATTTCTACAGCAACTATAGGAAATTTGCAAACTAGAGCAAAAAGAATCAACTAAAAAAATTAAATAACTTAAAAGATATAGATTTTACAAAACTGGAACTATTCTGTTTTAAAACAGAAACTAAAATAAAACTAAACAAAACTAACGCGCTAATGGGCCGAAACAGTGGGCATTCTAAAACTAAACATCGCTCATGCGTTGAATAGACCACTGCGTCCACGAGCTAACAGAAATAAACCGATCGGGCCGGTCTACACTAAATCGAACTAAACCAAAATAAAACCACCTAAAACCGATCTAATGTAAATAAAACCTAACCCTTCACTACCTCTAATCTACGACGTAGATTGCAGATCGAACGGTGGAGGGGTGGTGGCGGCTTACTGCGGCGGTGGTTGACGGCGGCAGAGGGTGGCGGGGGTCGGTGTCGAGCGGGGCGGGGTCTCCGACTGTCGGCGAAGGTGGCGAAGACGTTGGGCGGATGCGGCGGAGCTTGGGGAAGTCGGGGGCGGCCTCGGTGGAGCTCGGGGACGGCGAAGACGATCCGGATGACGGAGACAGCGCCCTAGTGAGCTGCAACTCCGGCGAGGGGCGAACGAACTCGGGGACGATCCTGTGATGGGAGAAGGAGGCCGAAACCATGTCAAAACGATGCGCAACATCGGGGGAAGCTCATAGGTGGAAGAGGGAGTCGTGTTGTTGCTCACCGGCGGTGGTGGTGGCGATGAACTGAGGCGGCTGCGGCAAGATCCAAAGGAGGAGGGCGTGGGCTATGGTGGGAGTTGAGGTAGGGTTTTTGGGTGGTTCGGAAGAGGAGATGCGTAGGTATTTATAGGACATAAGCGTGGGCGAGGGGTCGACTCGGGATCACGATCCCGAGAGGATCGCGGTGTCGGGCGCGCTCTGCGCGTGCTCCGGCGTGGCGTGTCGTGGGCGAGGGGTTAGGGATAGGGAGGGTCCCACAGTCAGTGAGAAAGAGGGGGATCGAGAGAGAGAGAGAGTGATCGGGCGGCCGATCGAAACAGGGTCGGCGCGTGTGGCGCGCTGGGCTGTGTCGGGTGGCCGGCTGGTGGGCTGCGGCTCGGCGTCTGCTGGGCCGGTTGGTGGGCCGCGGCTCGGCGTCGGCTGGGCCGGTTGGCCTGGCGTCGGCTGGGCCTTTTCCTTTTTTTTTGAATTAAGGCAGAGAGAGAAAAAATAATATAAGAGAAATCTATAATATTTTTATATAGGACATATATATATCAAAATTCTCAGGGGAATTAATCATATAGCGTGGACATTTTTATAGAGGCAAAACAGAAACTAAAAAAACATTTTCTGCAAACTCCAAATAAAATTCAAATTTGAATTCAAACCTTTTGGCAATATTTTCTTCTGACATTTTTGGAGTGTCATGTTAGCTCCTCTCATACTTTTTCTCAAGTATTTGTCAGGGATATTGAGGTACATTATCAAATGCCAAGTTGAATCCAAATTCAACCAAAACTCAAAAGCCTCTGAAAATTTCCAAATGTCACTCAAATCAAACAAAATGCATAGATGCTTAGCTAATAATTGTAAAACATTCCAAATTGAAAATTTGGGATGTTACAGCCTATCACCGCGGAGTCCTGCCACTGGTCGTCTCAACCGATCACTTTTGACCATCGGGATTACTCAGCAAGTATCCGGCGTGCAGGATGGGCTGCCTTGGTATTAGACCCGATAATTGACGGATACCACTTCACACGAGTCCTGATGGACGGTGGTAGCAGTCTAAACCTGATATATCAGGACACAATCTGCAAAATGGGGATAGACCCAACAAAAATTTGCCATAGCAATACTACCTTTAAAGGAGTAACGCCAGGCCCAGGGGCTCATTGCACGGGCTCCCTGCTACTAGAGGTTATATTCGGCGTCCCCGATAACCTCCATAGCGAAAATTTGACCTTCCACATTGCTCTGTTCCAAAGTGGCTATCAAGCACTACTTGGACGCGAAGCTTTCGCTCCCTTTAACGCAATACCACATTACGCTTCCCTCACGCTTAAGATGCCCAGTCCACGTGGCATCATTATAGTGAATGGAAATACTGAGCGATCCTGGCGCGCTGAAGAGAGTGCGACTGCCTTGGCAGCCGCACACTAAAAACGGCCTCACCAACTAAAGCATTTGATAGGTCGTCAAGACAATGGACACGGTTAGACGAGTCCGGCGTAGCTACATGTAATCATATAGGTTTGATGGCCACACCCCTATTACAAATACAAGGGGCTCAACGCACGCAAACAAGTGGCAATTTTTACTCATCTTGAATTGTACATGGTTTCTTTAAACCTACCTTTTTGCACGACAGCTTTTCACCTAAGTTTCTCTCTTTTATAGATGACCATCATGCTACACCCGTCCAGGATACGGCACAACAGAGACACAGGCGCAGACGTGCAGCAGGGACCTATTGCAAGGATTCTTTTTAGATTAAGATCCTGCGTAAACCTTTTTTACTGTCTCTTGTTGATACACATCCCTCGGATTCTCAGTACAATTGAGAAGGATGCTGACGTCTTGGCATGTGGCCACGTCAGAATAATGCACGTACCTGGACACCAGGGGCTTCTTACAAAGGGCACTGTTTAGGCCCGGTTTATACCATAAAGACCGAATACCTTAGGGAGTGTTCGGCGTTGCGAGTTTGGCCTTATATGCATCAGCTCCGAATCATGTCTTTGGTCAAATGTTTGGTTTGCCCAACTCCTGTGTTTTGCTGCCTTACGTTCCACTCTATCGGCTAAGGCGGCACCAGGAGAACTACTGCCATTGTGCTGCGGTTCATCCGGACGAGCACCTCAGTAGAGAAAGCTGAAAACCGACTGTCATGATATAGCGTGAGACTGGTCAACCACTCGATGACCTATCGGAATGTTAGAATTACTCTGCCTTAACGAAGGGCCGTTTCCCGGCCAGGCATGTACGCACCCCAAATTCTGGAGAGTGCGGAGCCACCAGGGGCTATATAGTAGCCCCACGATCAAACTCCTATGGCTAAGTGAAAGTGTTAAAGCATTATAGTCCGGTTGCCTAGTTCCATGCGCCATCACCTCCTTATTAGGACCAAGATGTTGGATTAAGTGTGAATACATGTCTTCTGCGAACACCCCCACATTATATGCGTGGGGGCTGAAGCCGACGACTGCAATCTTTCAGGTTATACACATGTATACATAAACGGCCGCACAGGAGGCATCATATTACTTTCGGGCAAAAGTATAAATACAGCCTTAATAAATTTCATAAAAACATTGTGTTTACAATGGGAATACATGTCACTCAAACATAATATTCTTCGAGCACTGGGCCTCTATCAAACGAGCGCCCTCGAGAACTTCTTCGAAATAGTGCTCGGCAGCCACTCGGCCTGTGGCCGAACCCTGCGCCGCAACAGTGGTAGCATCCATCTCCGCCCAGTATGCTTTGACACGGGCAAGAGCCATCCGCGAGCCCTCTATACACGCCGACCTCTTCATCACATTGATGCACGGCACCGCTCCAAGGAACTGCTGCACTAAGCTGAAATAGGTGTTCGGCTTCGGTTTTTCTGGCCACAGATGATCTACGACGGACCGCATGGCGAGTCCGGACAACCTATTGAGTTCGGCCCATTCGGCTAGCTAATCAGTCAATGGAAGCGGATGCTCTGGAGCGTTAAACTGCGACCAGAACAGCTTGCCCACTTCATGATCTGTTTGATCTCAGAAGTATTCAGCCGCATCGACAACGCTCGCCGCCAAGTCCATATATGCAACTGCCGAACTCCACAGCCGATCCAGAGGGGCATACCGCGGATCTCCGAACTTCCTCTGCAGCAAAATGGCTTCCCAGCCGCAACATCCCCAGCTTCACACAGCTCTTCCTTCTTTGCCCTCATAGCAGAGCGGGTGTCTTTGGTCGCCACCGCGGCCTTTTCAAGGTCCGTCGCCTTCGCACGGTTTTCTTCTTCAAGGAGCTGGCAGCGGTTGGTAGTGTCTTTTAACTTTACAGCCATCTTGGCCATTTTATCTTTGCTCTTGCAATGTGCAGCCTTTTCGGCTCTTAACTCTTCGGCCGCCTTTAAAGCGGCCGCATTACTAATTCTTGCTTGTTCCTTGGCTCGGGCAAGTTCCGCCCGAAGGGTCTCCACGGTGGCAGCTCCATCTGCAGTCACAACATATTAAAGATGCTGGCGTTACGCTGCTCTTACTATGTGACATTCACCAGAAAACATTACTTACCTTGTGCCTCGTCAAGCCGCTTGTTAACAAGCTCGATGTCGGCATCTGCTGCATCCAGTAGCCGCTTTAGCTCAGCAAACTCATTAGTCCGGCTAGCCACCGGAGCTTCCACCACCTGCACATAAAGGCAGTTTGGTTATTACCTGGGATTACGATCCTCTGTTCGCCGCCGTTCTCGACGACAACCAGAGTCTCAGGGGCTACTATCTACACAGGGCACACCTAAAATGTGTGGTACTATCAAAAAGTATATCATTTCACATACCTCAAAGCCCGTCAGTAGACTCATAAAAGCTTCATGCAATCCGCTTTCTGTGGACGAAATTCTTTCCATCACTGTACCCATCAACGTACGGTGTTCTTCTGAGATGGCCGCTTGCTCCAACAGCTCCCTCAGTACGTGCGACCGCATACCAGATGGTGCCAGACTCTTTTATTTGCTCCCTTCAAGAGCCGGACGCTGGGGACTTCGGGTGACTATAGGATTATCTTCTGGCCTCACTGGATCCGGAGAGGCCCTCTGTGACGACACTTCAAGGTCGCCCGCTTCTTTAGCGGGGGAGTCCGGGGGAGGCGTTTCGCTCTCCATCATCTCCGGAAAAAGATCCCCCGAAGATGAGCTCTGCTGAGAAGGGCTAAGATCCGAACTGCAAGATAAACGCTTCGGTTATTTTCCTCAGAGGTAAGGTAGTATATCTCCACTATTAAAGTACTTTTTGATTACTTACAGCTCATTGGAGGGCTGATCCTCGCATGCACTTTGTGCGGCAAGAGCACCCTCCAAGGTAGGACCCTCTGGTGGAGACTTCTTCTCCCGTTTGGAAGCCTTGGTTTCCGGATCTTCAGAGGCAGTCCTCTTCCTTCCCCGAAGCGAGAGAAGGTCAGATTCTTCCCCTTGGTTATCCTACTTCACGGAGGCGCTCATTCCCTCGGTTGGAATTGGTAGCGATGGGGGCCCGCTTTCGACCTCATTATTCCCCCCCTTATCTTCCTTTGAGGGCTCTGGGCAAGGTGCTAGCTCGAGCATCTTTTCCAGTACCAGATTCTCCAAACCCTCAGGTAGGGGGGCCGAATACCGAATCATCTTCTCCCTTGATAGCCAGTCCTGGTCAAAGAGCGATTTCTCAGAATGACGTCATGGTAAATGAAAGACGGTGTGTTCGGCTAAAGGATTACTTACTTGGTCGGCGGTACGGTTGCTGCTCAGGCCCACGTCCTCGGTAGTATCCGGACACTCTATTCGGGGTCCGAAGAATGATTTATACATCTCCTCGTGCGTTAGGCCGAGGAAATTCGGAATAGTGCGCGACCCTTCTGGGTTGAACTCCCACATGCGGAGGGGGCGACGTTTGCAAGGCTGGACTCAACGAACCAGCATGACTTGCACCACCATAACCAGACTGAAATCTCCTTCGAAGAGATCTTGAATCCGGCTCAGCAGTATAGGCACGTCTTTGGCTGGACCCTAGCTCAGCCCTCTGCTAATCCATGACATTAGTTGTGGTGGAGGGCCCGAGCGGAAAGCAGGGGCAGTCACCCACTTGGCACTTCTGGGAGCTGTGATGTAAAACCACTTCCGCTGCCATAATCCGGACACCTCTGGAAAGGAACCCTTTGGCCATGAAGCTGCAGCGATCTTGCTTATTAATGCGCCTCCGCACGCTGCGTGCTTGTAACACCCCGGATGTAACTTTCCCAATTTGTACTCCAACTCTTGCCGTTTCCGGCGTTAAGTTAATTTATTTCCTCAGGTTCGGGTTCTTTGTCTCCGTGTGTTGTTGTCGTTGCAATGCATCTCATATCATGTCATCATGTACATTGCATCTGCATACGTGTTCGTCTCATGCATTCGAGCATTTTCCCCGTTGTCCGTTATGCATTCCGGCGCTTCGTTCTCCTCCGGTGGTCAATTCTAGCTTTCTTTCGTGTGTGGGGATTAAACATTTCTGGATTGGACCGAGATTTGCCAAGCGGCCTTGGTTTACTACCGGTAGACCGCCTGTCAAGTTTCGTACCATTTGGACTTCGTTTGATACTCCAACGGTTAACCGAGGGACCGAAAAGGCCTCGTGCGTGTCGCAGCCCAACACCACTCCAATTTGGCCCAAAACCCACCTAACTCTGCTCCATCATCTAGAGCGTTCGATCACGATCGCGCGGCCGAAAACCGCACCTCATTTGGACTCTCCTAGCTCCCTCTATGCCTATTTAAACCCCCCCCCCCCCGAAATCCGGATCTTCCTCTCCCCCGAAACCCTAAAAATCCGCTCGCACCGCGCATGACACGTCCGTTTTCCACCGGACGAATCCCGCCGCCGCCGCCAGCCACTCCACGCCCGCCACGTGTCCGCCGCCGCCTCCCACCGCGGGCCGCGGGAACCCGGAGCCGGCCCTCCCGGCCCATCGCCGCACGGCCGCCCGCGCAATCTCCTCCCACGCGCGCGCGCCACGCCCGCCGCCATCCGCCGCCGCCCCGCCGCTGCCGCATCGCCGCCGCAGCTCGCCGCGCCGCGCCGCCGCCCCGCCGCTGCCGCATCGTCGCCGGCCGCCGCCGCCAGATCCGGCCGGATCCAACTCTCCCTCTCCTCCCTGCCGTTTTTGCGACCTCGCCGGAGCAAGTCAACCCTCGCCGGAGTTCTTGTTTCGCGTGCGTGAACAGTAAACCCTAGATCTCGGGGTGATTTTTTCTACCAAGTCCCGAAATTCTCAGTCCATATGCTCATGTTCACGGCTCTGTAACTTTGCATCCGTAGCTCCAATTCATGCATATAGCATATCAAAATGTTCAACTCAGAGAGTACATCATTTCATTCCATTGCATCATTTTCATTTGAGCTCATCTTGATGCCCGAAATGCTGTTAGAAGAGGGCTACTTGAGTTAATTGTCAGATCTGCTACTCCATTTAGGTTTTTCTCATTTTTGCCATGATTAATGTGTGCATGTTATGCCCTGATGCTCTACATGTGTTTTGTTAAGGGTTTTGTCATCTTTCCAGAGGTGCAACCCATGTATTTTTAGGATGTGTGTGGTGACTTGTGCAAGCTTGCAAAGTGGTGCACTTGCTAATTCTGTTTTCAGGGACTTAGCAATTCCACTAAGTCCTTGATCTATTTAGCTCATGTTGCCATATGTTCATGTTGTTTCCTAGTGATTCGTGCCTCTTTTGAGGATGATCAGTAAGGATGTTTTGTTAATATTGTAGTACTCTATCCATCCATGTCTTTTTTTGCAATTATGGAGCACCCTATCTTGAGTCAATCGAGCTCTACTTTGCTACTTTGTGAATCTGGGCAGATTGTCAACTTGTTTGCAATTTTGCCGATGATGTTGTAGTTGATCCGTGCATGCTATGCTATTGTTATTGCCATGTCTAGCTTGAATTTTGTGCCTTCTTGATGAATGTATGCTTGTCTTTCCATGACTTGCACCGTAGTGAGTGCATCGAGCTCGTAAACATGCCTACTTGAGATATGTTTCAGCATGTGCCAGTTTTTCACTAAGTCTGAAAACTGATTATGTTTTTGCCATGTTCACATGCTTGCAATTGTACTTTATGATCCCTTTTGGCTCAAGGTCACTAAGGGACTTTTGTTAAGCTCTTTGAGTATCTCCATGCCATGCTTTACTTTGCCATGTTCAGATCCTGTAGCATGTAGTTTTGTTGCTCCGAAGAGGGCTACCTGATCTGAAATTCCAGACAAGTGTTAATTTCACTAAGTCTGAGATCTGTTTGCCATATGCATTTTTGCCATGCTTGTTTGAACCTGTTAATGGATGAATTGGCCGTAGCTCAGTGCTAGACTTTTGTTAAGAATCTTGAATGCATCCCTGTCATCTATTTTGTTGTCATGTTTGGTTGCTGTAGCATGTTCATCTCATTGCATTTAGTTGGCTACTTGCTGTAAATCGCAGACCGGTGTCATTTTTAAATCGCTTGCCATTTCCAAGCCGTAACTCCGATTCCGGCGTTCTTTATATCGTTTTCAAGAGATTTCATCTCATATTTCCAGTGGAACACTTGGATTTCCAGGTTGAGGCCAGGTTCATGCATTCCCTGTCATATCTTGCATTTTGCATCCCGCATCGCATCCCGCATAGCATATCATCATTGCATCATATTGTTTGTTCCTTGCATGTGGTTGATTGTATCCTTGTTGCTTGTTTGTCTTGTTTGGGTAGAGCCGGGAGACGAGTTCGCTAACGAGGAGCCCGTTGAGTTTGCTTTCGAGGATCCAGTCAACTCTGACAACTGTGCAGGCAAGATGATCATACCCTCGAAATCACTACTATCTTTGCTATGCTAGTTTGCTCGCTCTTTTGCTATGCCAATGCTACGATGCCTACCACTTGTTTTCAATCCTCCGATATTGCCATGTCAAACCTCTAACCCCCCATTTCCTAGCAAACCGTTGTTTGGCTATGTTACCGCTTTGCTCAACCCCTCTTATAGCGTTGCTAGTTGCAGGTGAAGATTGAAGGCCGTTCCTTGTGGGAACATTTATTTACTTGTTGGGATATCATTATATTATCTTGTTATCTTAATGCATCTATACACTTGGGAAAGGGTGGAAGGCTCGGCCTCTCGCCTAGTGTTTTGTTCCAATCTTGCCACCCTAGTTTTCCGTCATATAGGTGTTATGTTCCCGGATTTTGCGTTCCTTACGCGGTTGGGTTATAATGGGAACCCCTTGATAGTTCGCCTTGATTAAAGCTTTTCCAGCAATGCCCAACATTGGTTTTACCATTCGCCACCTAGCCTCTTTTTCCCTTGGGTTTCCGGAGGGTCATCTTATTTTAACCCCCCCCCCCCCGGGCCAGTGCTCCTCTGAGTGTTGGTCCGAACTGAGCTGCCTGCGGGGCCACCTCGGGGAAACTTGAGGCTTGGTTTTACTCGTAGCTAGTCTCATCTGAGTGTGCCCTGAGAACGAGATATGTGCAGCTCCTATCGGGATTTGTCAGCACATTCGGGCGGTGTTGCTGGTCTTGTTTTAACCTGTCGAAGTGTCTTGAATTACCGAGATATCGAGTCTGATCGGAACATCTTGGGAGGAGGTCTATTCCTTCGTTGACCATGAGAGCTTTTCATGGGCTAAGTTGGGACTCCCCTGCAGGGATTTGAACTTCCGAAAGCCGTGCCCGCGATTATGGGCAGATGGGAATTTGTTAATGTCCGGTTGTAGATAATTTGAACCTTAACTTAATTAAAATGAATGAACTGAGTGTGTTACCGTGATGGCCTCTTCTCGGCGGAGTCCGGGAAGTGGACACGGTGTTGGAGTAATGTTTGCGCAGGTTGCTCTCTAGTTTCTCGCTCGCGCTTTGCCTCCTCTTCTCGCTCTCTTTTGCGAATAAGTTAGCCACCATACTTGCTAGTCGCTTGTTGCAGCTCCACATACATTTACCTTGTCTTACCTATAAGCTTAAATAGTCTTGATCGCGAGGGCGCGAGATTGCTGAGTCCCTGTGGCTCACAGATTACTATTACACCAGATGCAGGGCCTGATGATTCCGCTCCAGCAGACGCGTATGAGCTCAAGTGGGAGTTCGACGAAGACTCTCAACGTTACTATGTTTCCTTTCCCGATGATCAGTAGTGGTGCCCAGTTGGGGGTGAACGGGACTGTGTCGCACATTGGGTTCTCTTTTATTTTGGCGCCGTAGTCGGGCCATGAGTGTTTGGATGTTGTAATGTTATTCATGTACTTGATTGACGTGGCGAGTGTAAGCCAACTATGTTATCTCCCCTTTTATTATTATATTGCATGGGATGTTTGTGAAGATTGCCTTACTTGCGACATATGCCTTCAATGCGATTATGTCTCTAAGTCGTGCCTCGACACGTGGGAGCTATAGTCGCATCGAGGGTGTTACAAGTTGGTATCAGAGCCTTCCCCGACCTTAGGAGCCCCATTGCTTGATCATTTTTAGCGGCCGAGTTGTGTCTAGAAAAATGTTTTGAGTCTTTCAGGAATTATATATCGGAGAGATTAGGAATTCTTTTTACTTCCCAGTCTCCTCATCGCTCTGGTAAGGCATCCTGACGTAGAGTTTTGACTCTTCTCTTCTCAAATTTCACTGAAAAAAATTTAGGATCACACGGGTATCTTGGAATCATTCCGATGGTTTTATGATGAGAACATTGTCTTGGTGCCTCCTGTCAGGGGTTTAGTGGAAGTGTCCCAGGGAGTTGAGTTCTGAGGTGTTGTCATCATAATTTTATGGTTGCAGTTCTGGAATACCTGAGTTTAGTATGCCGACATCGAAAATCTCTTTTATGCAGTTTGTTGGTGAGATAACCTCGACGCCACCCAGTACTGGGGCGGGAGTTCGGGAGTATCGCCATAACTTGTATAACGGATGCTTTTCGAAGGTTGAGGTAGATGGTTTCCGAAGGTTTCTTGGTTATGTGTTCAAGGATGGATACAGCTGGATGTAGGATTTGCTAGATTTGGGTGAGATATTATGCTTCCCCTGTATCCCCAACACCTGATTGCATAACCGGAAAGGTTCGGAAGTTTCATAGGTGGGAATTCTTGTAGCTCTAGTTCTTCTTCCACGGATATTGGTTTGAGATTGGGATTTCTTACCGATTATTCGTTCTTGATCCGTACCTTGTTGATTTATTTCTCTACCTTAATTCTACGTGGCTTCTCAATTTATGGATATGTGACCATTTCAAGAGGAATGCATTCGTTCATTTTGTTCGGATGTGAAGACTATATGTTGCAATTTTCATTCTGTTGGATTCAGCTTCAATATTTATCTGTCAATGTGCTAACGGTGGTCAACCTCTTCAGGATGGCTCCTCCAATGCGCACGACTCCGAATCCTGATCTGCCACCACCTCCACCTCCTCCGGAGGCATGGCAAGCTGTGATGGCCGCAACCAATGCAAACACACAGTTGATCATGCAAATTCTTCAAGAGCGCAATCAAGGCAACCAAGGGAATCAAGGCAACAATCAGAATCACTTTGCTTCACTCAACCAGTTCCTTGCTAACGGGCCAAAGACTTTCAGCAATTGTGTTGAGGCAACCGATGCTGACGATTTGCTTGTGGATCTGTGCAAGCATTTCGAGTGCAGTAACGTCAGGCCTGAGGACTTTGTTAAGTTCGCTTCCTTCCAACTCAAAGATCAAGCTGCAGAATGGTTCCAGCAGTACAAGGATTCCAGAGGTGGACGTGTTATCAATTGGGATGATTTCCGTCGAGATTTCCGAGCTCATCATATTCCTCAGAGCATGGTTGAAAGTAAGCGTGAGGAATTCCGCAATCTGAAGCAAGGCTCTTTGTCTGTCTATGACTACAACAAGTTGTTCCAGAAGCTCGCCCGCTTTGCCAAGCAGGACATCCCTGATGAGAAGAGCATGATATACTAGTTCAGGGGTGGTCTCAGAGAAGAAATTCAGCTCGCTCTTGTCCTCTTTGAGCCCTTGAGATACGATGAGTTCTACAACATGGCACTGAAGCAAGAGGCTGCTCAGTTGAGGTGTGATGCTTCCAAGAAGCGAGTCATAGATGTTACTCCTTCTTCCTCTACTCAAGTGGCCAAGCAGCAGAAGTTTTGGCTTCCTCCTCCTCCGTTCCGTCAGCCGTATCAGCAGAAGAGCAAAGGTGGCAGTGGTTCTTCCCACCCACCCAACCCTGGCTTTCAGAACAAGACTTCGTCTCAAGCTCCAAGATCGAGTGCTCCGTATCACCGTCCGCTTTCAGAGGTCACGTGCAACAAGTGCCAACAGAAGGGTCACTATGCCAACAAGTGTTTCAACCAGAGGCGTCTTCCTCCTCCTCCTCCTGTCAGATCGGCAAGTACAGCTGTGGTCAAGCATAACCCCAAGCACGCCAAGGTCAATTTGATGAACGCAGCTCAGGAAGAGGACTCGTCAGATGTGATCATGGGTAACCTTCCTGTTAATGATATTCCAGCTAAAGTACTTTTTGACTCTGGTGCATCGCATTCCTTCATGTCATTCCCATTTGCATCGGAGAACAATTTTAGTACTAAGGCTTTACCTAGAGCTATGCAAGTCGTCTCTCCGGCTAAGCGTCTGAGTTCTAGTATGATGGTTCCGGATATTTCTATGATGATGGGTGATTTCAAGTTTCTGGCTTCTCCAATGGTTCTTGGTAACTCAGATATTGATCTTATTCTCGGGATGGATTGGCTTTCTAAGCACAAGGCTCAGCTTGATTGTGCAGCCAGGCAGATTCAGTTGACTCATTCGTCTGAGGATGTAATTGTATTTGCCGCTTGGGATAATACCATCCGTCTGTTTTCTCTCAATGAGAAGGGTGAATTGGATGCTATATCTCAAATTCCAGTCGTTTGCGAATATCAAGACGTCTTTCCAGAAGAGCTTCTAGGAATGCCTCCGCACCGGCCAGTTGAATTCGTTATTGATCTTGAGCCTGGCACGGAATCTGTGTGCAAGCGTCCCTACAAGCTCGGACCTGAAGAGTTGAAGGAGCTGAAGAAGCAACTCGATATTCAAGAGAAAATGGGTCTTATCCGGCCTAGTTCTTCTCCGTGGGGTTGTGGTGTTCTTTTTGTGAAGAAGAAGGATGGAACGGACCGACTTTGTGTTGATTACCGTCTAGTGAACAAGAAGACCATCAAGAACAAATACCCACTTCCCAACATTAATGAGCTGTTCGAACAACTCAAAGGTGCTCGAGTATTCTCCAAGCTTGATCTCTGTATGGGTTATCATCAGATTCGAATTCGTGAGCAAGATATTCCCAAGACGGCTTTCAGGACAAGCTTTGGTTCATATGAATACACTGTCATGTCTTTGGTCTCGTCAACGCTCCTCCGACTTTCTCTCGCATGATGAACTTCATCTTCAACGCCTACACCAATGACTTCATTTTGGTCTATCTCGACGACATTCTGGTTTTCTCGAAGAACAAGGAAGATCATGCCAAACACTTGCGTTTGGTGCTTGATAAGCTCAGGGAACATCAGTTCTACACCAAGTTCTCCAAGTGCGAATTTTGGCTTGATGAGGTTCTTTATCTTGGTCATATCATCTCTGCCAAGGGCATTGCCGTGAATCCTGAGAAGGTGGCTGCAATTGTGAATTGGGAACCTCCTCAGAACGTGAAGCAACTCCGTAGCTTCCTCGGTCTCACAAGCTACTGCCGAAGATTCGTTGAAAACTTTTCTAAGATCGCGAAGCCTCTCTCAAATCTTCTCCAGAAGCACGTCAAGTACGTTTGGTCTCCGAAGTGTGACATTGCTTTCAACACTTTGAAAGTGAAATTGACCACTGCTCCAGTTCTGACTCCGCCTGATGAATCCAAGCCGTACGTGGTCTTTTGTGATGCCTCTCTCCAAGGTCTTGGCGCAGTATTGATGCAAGAGAAGAAAGTTGTTGCTTATACATCTCGCCAGTTGAAGCCTAATGAGAAGAACTACCCCACTCATGATCTCAAGTTGGTGGCAGTTGTGCATGCTCTTTTGACTTGGAGACATCTTCTATTGGGAAGAAAAGTGGACATTTTCACTGATCACAAGAGTCTCAAGTACATCTTCACTCAGCCTAATCTCAACCTCAGGCAAACTCGATGGGTCTAAATGATTCAAGAGTATAATTCGAGTATTGAGTACACTCCAGGCAAGGCTAATGTGATTGCTGACGCATTGAGCAGGAAAGCTTACTGCAACAGTCTGATTCTTAAGCCTTATCAACCCGAGATTTGTGAAGCTTTCCGCAAACTTAATATGCAAGTTGTTCCTCAAGGTTTCCTCGCCAACCTTCAAGTCTCTCCTACCTTGGAAGACCAGATTCGCCAAGCCCAGCTTCTTGATGCTATGGTGAAAAAGGTGAAGATTGGGATTGCTAAGAGCCAGTCCAAGTACAAGTGCTACCGCCTTGATGACAAGGACACTCTCTTCTTCGAGGATCGTATTGTGGTACCCAAAGGTGACCTCCATAAAGTGATCTTGAATGAGGCTCACAATTCTCTCCTCTCCATCCACCCTGGGAGCATGAAGTTATATCAGGACCTCAAGCAAGCTTATTGGTGGACTCGAATGAAGCGCAAGATTGCTCAATTCGTGAATGAATGTGATGTCTGCAGAAGAGTGAAGGCA
The DNA here is from genome assembly GCF_003073215.2 of Triticum urartu. Classification (NCBI taxonomy): domain Eukaryota; kingdom Viridiplantae; phylum Streptophyta; class Magnoliopsida; order Poales; family Poaceae; genus Triticum; species Triticum urartu. The sequence continues at coordinate 582,203,464 of NC_053023.1, read as the reverse complement.
GAACACCAAAGGCCAGCTGGTCTCCTCCAACCTCTTGCCATTCCAGAATGGAAGTTTGACCACATTGAAATGGACTTCGTGACTGGGTTTCCAAAGTCCAAGCGTGGCAATGATGCTATATTCGTTGTCATCGACAAACTCACCAAAGTGGCTCACTTTCTGCCTATCAAAGAGTCGATCACTGCAGCTCAATTGGCGGAACTCTATACCTCTCGTATTGTCTCTCTGCACGGTATTCCACAAGTGATCTCTTCAGACCTTGGCAGCATCTTTACCTCAAAGTTTTGGGATTCTTTTCAGAAGGCCATGGGCACTAACATCCGCTTCAGCACAGCTTTCCATCCTCAAACTAGCGGTCAAGTCGAGCGTGTCAACCAGATTCTTGAAGATATGCTCAGGGCTTGTGTGATCTCCTTCGGCATGAAGTGGGAGGATTGTCTTCCTTATGCTGAATTCACCTACAACAACAGTTTTCAAGCAAGTTCGGACAAAGCCCCATTTGAAATTATGTATGGAAGGAAGTGTCGTACCCCTCTCAACTAGTCTGAAACCGGTGAACGTCAGCTTTTGGGTAATGACTTAATCACAGAGGCAGAGGAAATGTGCAAAGTCATTCGTGATAACCTCAAAGCAGCCCAATCCCGTCAGAAGAGCTACTATGATAGTAAGCACCGTGATTTGGCTTTCGAGATCGGAGATCATGTTTACCTCCGCGTCTCTCCTATGAAAGGTACTCGTCGCTTCGGTATCAAAGGGAAGCTTGCCCCCAGATACATGGGACCTTTCAAGATTGTCAGCAAGAGAGGCGACCTCGCCTATCAACTCGAGCTACCTTCAAACTTTGCAAATGTTCATGACGTGTTTCATGTCTCTCAGCTTCGAAAGTGCTTCAAGACTCCTGACCGCACCGTCAACTTCGAGGACATTGAGCTCCAAGAAGATCTCTCTTATCGTGAGCACCCAGTTGCTATTCTTGAAGAGACTGAACGCAAGACTCGCAACAAGTCAATCAAATTTCTCAAGGTCAAGTGGTCACATCATTCCGACCATGAAGCTACCTGGGAACGCGAGGATCACCTCCGTTCTGAGTACCCGGCGTTCTTTCAGTCCTAGATCTCGGTACGAGATCCTTTCGTAGTGGTGGAGTGTTGTAACACCCCAGATGTAACTTTCCCAATTTGTACTCCAACTCTTGCCGTTTCCGGCGTTAAGTTAATTTATTTCCTCGGGTTCGGGTTCTTTGTCTCCGTGTGTTGTTGTCGTTGCAATGCATCTCATATCATGTCATCATGTGCATTGCATCTGCATACGTGTTCGTCTCATGCATTCGAGCATTTTCCCCGTTGTCCGTTTTGCATTCCGGCGCTTCGTTCTCCTCCGGTGGTCAATTCTAGATTTCTTTCGTGTGTGGGGATTAAACATTTCCGGATTGGACCGAGATTTGCCAAGCGGCCTTGGTTTACTACCGGTAGACCGCCTGTCAAGTTTCGTACCATTTGGACTTCGTTTGATACTCCAACGGTTAACCGAGGGATCGAAAAGGCCTCGTGTGTGTTGCAGCCCAACACCCCTCCAATTTGGCCCAAAACCCACCTAACTCTGCTCCATCATCTAGAGCGTTCGATCACGATCACGTGGCCGAAAACCGCACCTCATTTGGACTCTCCTAGCTCCCTCTATGCCTATTTAAACCCCCCCCCCCCCGAAATCCGGATCTTCCTCTCCTCCCGAAACCCTAAAAATCCGCTCGCACCGCGCCGGACACGTCCTTTTTCCACCGGACGAATCCCGCCGCCGCCGCCAGCCACTCCACGCCCGCCACGTGTCCGCCGCCGGCCCGCAGGGGCCCGAGGCCGCCCTCCCGCCCGCCTCCCTCCTCCAGCCCGGCGTCGCCCCTCCGCCGCGCTGCGACCCCACCGCGCTCCCCGCGCCGCCTCTTGCCGCCCGCCTCGCTCCGGCGCCGCCAACCGCCGCCGCCGCCTGCCTCCTTGCCCCGCCGCCTTGCGGGCCCGTCGCCGCCGTCATCCCGCACGTCGGCGTCTCCCTCGCCTGGCCGGAGCGCGCCGCCGCCCACCGGTCACCGCCGTCATCGCCTCGGTTCGCGTGCCCGCCGAAGAAACCCTAGATCTGGTGGTTCTTTTTTTTACTAAGTCCTCAAATCATAAATCCAAGTACTCCTGTTCATCGTGTCGTATCTCCGCATCTGTAGCTCCGTTTTTGGCATATAGCATATCAAAATGTTCATCTCAGAGAGTACATCATTTCATTCCATTGCATCATTTTCATTTGAGTTCATCTTGATGCCCGAAATGCTGTTAGAAGAGGGCTACTTGAGTTAATTGTCAGATCTGCTACTCCATTTAGCTTTTTGTCATTTTTGCCATGATTAATGTGTGCATGATATGCCCTGATGCTCTAGATATGTTTTGTTAAGGGTTTTGTCATCTTTCCAGAGGTGCAACCCATGTATTTTTGTAATGTGTGTGGTGACTAGCACAAGCTTTCAAAGTGGTGCACTTGGTAATGCTGATTTCAGGGACTTAGCATTTCCACGTCCTTGATCTGTTTATTTCATATGGCCATATGTTCATGTTGTTTCCTAGTGATCCGTGCCTCTTTTGAGGATGATCAGTAAGGATGTTTTGTTAATCTTGTAGTGCTCTATCCATCCATGCCTTTGTTTGCAATTATGGAGCAACCTAGATTGAGTCAATCGAGCTCTACTTTTGCTACTTTGTGAATCTGGGCAGATTGTCAACTTGTTTGCAATTTTGCCGATGATGTTGTAGTTGATCCGTGCATGCTATGTTATTGTTCTTGCCATGTCTAGCTTGCATTTTGTGTGTTCTTGATAGATGTATGCTTAGCTTGTCATTACTTGCACCGTAGTGAGTGCATCGAGCTCGTAAACATGCCTACTTGATATCTGTTTCAGCATGTGCCAGTTTTCACTAAGTCTGAAAACTTATTATGTTTTTGCCATGTTCACATGCTTGGAATTGTATTTTCTGATCCCTTTTGGCTCAAGGTCACTAAGGGACTTTTGTTAAGCTATTTGAGTAGCTCCATGCCATGCTTTACTTTTCCATGTTCAGGTCCTGTAGCATGTAGTTTTGTTGCTCCGAAGAGTGCTTCCTGATCTGAAATTCCAGACAAGTGTTAATTTCACAAAGTCTGAGATCTGTTTGCCATATGCATTTTTGCCATGCTTGTTTGAACCTGTTAATGGATGAATTGGCCGTAGCTCAATGCTAGACTTTTGTTAAGCATCTTGAATGCATCCCTGCCATGTATTTTGTTGTGATGTTTGGGTGCTGTAGCATGTTCATCTCATTGCATTTAGATGCCTACTTGCTGTAAATCGTAGACCGGTGTCATTTTTGAATCGCTTGCCATTTCCAAACCGTAACTCCGATTCCGGCGTTATTTATATCGTTTTCAAGTGATTTCATCTCATATTTCCAGTGGCACACTTGGATTTCCATGTTGAGGCCAGGTTCATGCATTCCCTGTCATATCTTGCATTTTGCATCCCGCATCGCATCCCGCATAGCATATCATCTTTGCATCATCTTGTTTGATTCTTGCACGTGGTTGATTGTGTCCTTGTTGCTTGTTTGTCTTGTTTGGGTAGAGCCAGGAGACGAGTTTGCTAACGAGGAGCCCGTTGAGTTTGCTTTCGAGGATCCAGTCAACTCTGACAACTGTGCAGGCAAGATGATCATACCCTCGAAATCACTACTATCTTTGCTATGCTAGTTTGCTCGCTCTTTTGCTATGCCAATGCTACGATGCCTACCATTTGCTTTCAAGCCTCCCAAATTGTCATGTCAAACCTCTAACCCACCATGTCCTAGCAAACCGTTGATTGGCTATGTTACCGCTTTGCTCAGCCCCTCTTATAGCGTTGCTAGTTGCAGGTGAAGATTGGAGGCCGTTTCTTGTTGGAACATTTAATTACTTGTTGGGATATCATTATATTATCTTGTTAACTTAATGCATATATATACTTGGTAAAGGGTGGAAGGCTCGGCCTCTCGCCTAGTGTTTTGTTCCACTCTTGCCGCCCTAGTTTCCGTCATATCGGTGTTATGCTCCCGGATTTTGCGTTCCTTACGCGGTTGGGTTACAATGGGAACCCCTTGATAGTTCGCCTTGATTAAAGCTTTTCCAGCAATGCCCAACCTTGGTTTTACCATTTGCCACCTAGCCTCTTTTTCCCTTGGGTTTCCGGAGCCCAAGGATCATCTTATTTTAAACCCCCCCGGGCCAGTGCTCCTCTGAGTGTTGGTCCAAACTAGAGTCCTGTGCAGCGCCCCCTCGGGGAAACTCGAGGTTTGGTTTTAGTTGTATGGAGCGTTCATCTGAGTGTGCCCTGAGAAAGAGATATGTGCAGCTCCTATCGGGATTTGTCGGCACATTCGGGCGGTGTTGCTGGTCTTGTTTTAACCTGTCGAAGTGTCTTGAAGAACCGAGATACCGAGTCTGATCGGAACGTGTTGGGAGGAGGTCTATTCCTTCGTTGACCGTGAGAGCTTGTCATGGGCTAAGTTGGGACTCCCCTGCAGGGATTTGAACTTTCGAAAGCCGTGCCCGCGGTTATGGGCAGATGGGAATTTGTTAATGTCTGGTTGTAGATAACTTGAACCTTAACTTAATTAAAATGGATCAACTGAGTGTGTTACCGTGATGGCCTCTTCTTGGCGGAGTCCGGGAAGTGGACACGGTGTTGGAGTAATGTTTGCGCAGGTTGCTCTCTAGTTTCTCGCTCGCGCTTTGCCTCCTCTTCTTGATCTCTTTTGCGAATAAGTTAGCCACCATACTTGCTAGTTGCTTGCTGCAGCTCCTCATATATTTACCTTGCCTTACCTATAAGCTTAAATAGTCTTGATCGCGAGGGTGCGAGATTGCTGAGTCCCTGTGGCTCACAGATTACTATTACACCAGATGCAGGGCCTGATGATTCTGCTCCAGGTGACGCGTTCGAGCTCAAGTGGGAGTTCGATGAAGACTCTCAACGTTACTATGTTTCCTTTCCTGATGATCAGTAGTGGTGCCCAGTTGGGGGTGATCGGGACCGTGTCGCTTGTTGGGTTATCTTTTATTTTGGCGCCGTACTCGGGCCATGAGTGTTTGGATGATGTAATGTTATTTATGTACTTGATTGACGTGGCGAGTGTAAGCCAACTATGTTATCTCCCATTTTATTATCATACTACATGGGATGTTGTGAAGATTACCTAACTTGCGACATATGCCTTCAATGCGATTATGCCTCTAAGTCGTGCCTCGACACATGGGAGATATAGTCGCATCGAGGGTGTTACATCTGGTACTCCACAAATTCTTAAATAATTAGGAAAAATAAACAATTTGTATAGAAAGACAGTGCAAAAAGTTTCAGAACCATTTGATGTTCGAGCAAAAAATGTAAAATCGCGCACTTCAGCCAAAGTTTCTGTTCTGCACCGCACAAACCAACAAGCAATGTGAACATCCTAAAGGCAAAACCTTGGCACATTATTTTTATAATACAATGGAATTGTAAAAGGGGGTAATTATTTTTGTTTAAAAGTTTCTGTAATCAAGATTCACAAAGTTTCCTTGGGCATGAACAAAGTTCAAGGAGCCCCCCCCACTTCAACAATGCTTGTCTCTCTCACTTTCACTTTCCTTTTTGAAAATTTTTGGGTTCCCCTCTTTATTTTTTTTTTTAAACTATATAAAAGCATTCAACAGAAATAAATGAATCTCTAAAACTTCCGGGTTGTCTCCCAGGAAGCGCTTTCTTTAAAGCCATTAAGCTAGGCATAAGGTGCTCAAGTAATGAATCCACCCGGATCCCAAGGTATATCAAAGCCAATTTTAATTAGCAATGATTTGTGATTTAGTAGTTAGCACAAAGTAACATATATCATGCAACAACGAAGTCTAACTCTCTTCCTATGCATCGGCATGTCATAAAAGAACAATTCATGCACACATGGTAAAGGCCCATGCATAGTATAAACAGTTTCTTGCAATTTTATCATATTGGAAACATGGAGAGGCGGAGATGTAGTTCCTCTCTCATAATAATTTCAAGTAGGAGCAGCAAGCACATGCATATTATATTCATCAAAATTATCATGTGCAACGGTAAAATGCAACCCATCAATATAATCCTTAATAAGGGCAAACTTCTCCGATATAGTGTAGTCGGGAGAATTCAAAAAGATAATAGGACTAGCAAAAATTTCATGTTTAACATAAGGAACTATAGCAAGTTCATCTCCATAAGCATAATTCATATTGGCATCTTGGCCACAAGCATAACAAGCATCATCAAAAAGGGATATTTCAAAAGAATCAACGGGATCATAACAATCATCATAGCAATCATCCTTCGATAAGCACGAAGGGAAATTAAACAATGTATGAGTTGAACAGTTACTCTCATTAGAAGGTGGGCACGGGTAGCTAATCCTCTCTTCCTCCTTTTGTTCTTCACTCTCTTCATCATCCTTTTCATCCAATGAGCCCACAGTTTCATCAATTTCTTCTTTCATAGACTCCTGCAAAATATTAGTCTCTTATTGGACAACGGAGACTCTCTCAATAAAATCATCAATATCGGAATTGAATTCATAATTCTCATGGCAATATTTAAGTATACAAAATTTTCAGGTCTGTACACAGCATCATCAAGATTTTCACACTCTTTAAACAAAGATTCAATTTCATAAGCACCCATAAAAGCAACAAAATTTTCTATTTGTTCCACATCATAGTAATCATATACACCAGTAGCATAAGAAGCCAAGGTTTCATTATCATTAAATTTGCATGAAAAGGGAAGGTGTGGAGCCTTCATCCTAGAGCAACAAGTATAATCATATCTCAAGCATAGTTATCTAGCATACCAATACAACATATAAATTTGATCCCATAATATTTTCCATTTTTTGAGTCAAGCAATAATCCCTAAAGTATTCATGTTGATCCAACGTGTCTCCCATAACATAATTGAATGGGGTTTTCTCAGGATTATCAAAGTAGTACATAATATCTTTCACATAATGAGCATCGAGGGTTTTAGGAGGTTCCCCATCTCCATGAGTAGCTAGTAACCCTAATTTTTTTTGGGTATTTCGTGTTCCATATCCATAACTAAAGATATAGAACAACTAGAACAACAAATAAAAATTACTTAGTGATAAAGCAAACAAGCACACACGAGAATATTCACCCCATGCTATAACTCCCCGGCAACGACGCTAGAAAAAGGTCTTGATAACCGACAAGTATAGGGGATCAATTGTATCCTATTTCGGTAAGTAAGAGTGTAAAACCCAACGAGGAGCTAAAGGTAGAACAAATATTCCCTCAAGTTCTATCGACCACCGATACAACTCTACGCACGCTTAACGTTCGCTTTACGTAGAACAAGTATGAAACTAGAAGTACTTTGTAGGTGTTGTTGAATAGGCTTGCAAGATAATAAAGAGCGTGTAAATAAAAAGTAGGGGATGTCTAGATAAAGACACAACTAAGTTAGTTTTAGTAGAGAGCTTTTTGTCACATGAAAGTTATTTGTCCCTAGGCAATCGATAACTAGACCGGTAATCACTATTCCAATTTTATATGAGGGAGAGGCATAAGCTAACATACTTTCTCTTCTTGGATCATATGCACTTATGATTGGAACTCTAGCAAGCATCCACAACTACTAAAGATCATTAAGGTAAAACCCAACCATAGCATTATAAGGCATCAAGCCCTCTTTACTCCCATACGCAAACAACCTACTTACTCGGGTATGTGCTTCTGTCACTCACGCCACCCACCATAAGAAAATCATGAACATATTCCAAACCCTACAGCGGGGATCCCTCACGCTTGCGCGACACAGAGAGCACCGTAGGACAGCACCAATAATAAAACATGCAACTCAAACCAATCACGATCATCAATTAACCCATAGGACAAAACTGATCTACTCAAACATCATAGGATAGCCATACATCATTGGGAAATAATATATAGCGTGGAGCACCATGTTTAAGTAGAGATTATAGCGGGAAAAAGAGGGGTTACACTGATGCATAGAGGGGGGAAGAGTTGGTGATGATGGCGGTGAAGTTGTTGGTGTAGATTGCAGTGATGATGATGGCCCCGGCGGCGTTCCGGCGCCATCGGGAGAGAGGGGGAGAGAGCCTTGATACGTCTCCAACGTATCTATAATTTTTGATTGTTCCATGCTATTATATTATCAACCTTGGATGTTTTATATGCATTTATATGCTATTTTATATGATTTTTGGGACTAACCTATTAACCTGGGGAATCCCTCTCTGGCGGCCATCTTCATCATCTCGGTGCTCTCCATGACGAGGAGGGAGTAGTTCTCCCTCGGGGCTGAGGGTATGTACCAGTAGCTATGTGTTTGATCTCTCACTCATGTTCTTGAGGTGGCACGATCTTGATGTATCGCGAGCTTTGCTATTATAGTTGGATCTTATGAAGTTTCTCCCCCTCTACTATCTTGTAATGGATTGAGTTTTCCCTTTGAAGTTGTCTTATCGGATTGAGTCTTTAAGGATTTGAGAACACTTGATGTATGTCTTGCACGTGCTTATCTGTGGTGACAATGGGATATCATGTGATCCACTTGATGTATGTTTTGGTGATCAACTTGCGAGTTCCGTGACCTCATGAACTTGTGCATAGGAGTTGGCACACGTATACGTCTTGACTCTCCGGTAGAAACTTTGGGGCACTCTTTGAAGTTCTTTGTGTTGGTTGAATAGATGAATCTGAGATTGTGTGATGCATATCATATAATCATACCCACGGATACTTGAGCTGACATTGGAGTATCTAGGTGACATTAGGGTTTTGGTTGATTTGTGTCTTAAGGTGTTATTCTAGTACGAACTCTAGGGCTGTTTGTGACACTTATAGGAATAGCCCAACAGATTGATTGGAAAGAATAACTTTGAGGTGGTTTCGTACCCTACCATAATCTCTTCGTTCGTTCTCCGCTATTAATGACATTGGAGTGACTCTTTGTTGCATGTTGAGGGATAGTTATGTGATCCAATTATGATATTATTGTTGAGGGAACTTGCACTAGTGAAAGTATGAACCCTAGGCCTTGTTTCAACGCATTGCCATACCGTTTGTGATCACTTTTATCATTAGTTACCTTGCTGTTTTTATATTTTCAGATTACAAATACTCATATCTATCATCCATATTGCACTTGTATCACCATCTCTTCGCCGAACTAGTGCACCTATACAATTTACCATTGTATTGGGTGTGTTGGGGACACAAGAGACTCTTTGTTATTTGGTTGCAGGGTTGCTTGAGAGAGACCATCTTCATCCTATGCCTCCCACGGATTGATAAACCTTAGGTCATCCACTTGAGGGAAATTTGCTATTGTCCTACAAACCTCTGCACTTGGAGGCCCAACAACGTCTACAAGAAGAAGGTTGTGTAGTAGACATCAAGCTCTGTTCTGGCGCCGTTGCCGGGGAGGTTAGCGCTTGAAGGTATATCTTTAGATCTTGCAACCGAATCTTTTTGTTTCTTGTTTTAACACTAGTTTAGTTTATAAAAGAAAATTACAAAAAATGGAATTAAGGATGCCTCATATGCTTCATCTTTTCAATGTCTTTTGTGAAAATAAGGATTCTGATAATTGTGCTCAAGTGCTAGAAGAAGAATGCATTAGAATGTTTGGCACTAAATATTTGAATGATGAGCATGATTGCAATGTTGTTAGTATGAATTCCTTGAATATCCATGATGCTAATGATATGCAAAGCCACAAGCTTGGGGAATCTATGTTTGATGAAGATGATATTTTTTGTCCCCCAAGTTTTGATGAGGAAATTTATCATGATGATAGCATGCCTCCTATTTATGATGATTATATTGATAAAAGTGGATTTGGAGAGGTCATGACTTTATTTAGTAATGATTCCACTATTTCGGAAGAGGTTCCAATTGATTATGAGAACAAAGTTGCTATCTATGATGATTATTGTGATGACTTGTATGCTATTGAGAATAATGATATCCATGAAACTTGTCATCACGATTTTAGTTTTCAATTGCATTAAGCGTCACATGATAGTTATTTTGTTGAGTTTGCTCCCACTACTATTCATGAGAAGAAATTTTCTTATGTGGAGAGTAATAAAAATTATATGCTTGTAGATCATGAAAAGAATGGTTTATGTGATGGTTATATTGTTGAATTCATTCATGATGCTACTGAAAATTATTATGAGGGAGGAATATATGCTTGTAGGAGTTGCAATAATATCAAGTTTCCTCTCTATGTGCTTAAAGTTTTGAAGTTATGCTTGTTTTGCCTTCCTATGCTAGTTGATTATTGCTCCCATAAGTTGTTTAATCACAAAATCCCTATGCATAGGAAGAGGGTTAGACTTAAATGTGCTAATCACATTCTTCATAATGCTCCCTTTATGTTACAATTCTTATCTTTTATGTGAGCATCATTGAAATCATCATGCCTAGCTAGGGGCGTTAAACGATAGTGCTTGTTGGGAGGCAACCCAATTTTATTTTAGTTCCTTGATTTTTGTTCCTGTTTAGTAATAAATAATTCATCTAGCCTATTTTTAGATGTGGTTTTATATTTTAGTTAGTGTTTGTGCCAAGTAAAGCCTTTAGGACCTTCTTGGGTGATTGTTATTTGATCTTGCTGTAAAAAACAGAAAGTATGCGCTCACGAGAATAATTTTCATTTCTTACCAGAGAGCGATAAAATAACAATTCCACTTGAAGTAGATTAATAAACAAATTGCCTAGGAATTCCTAATTTCTAAGGATTGTTGGAGTTATAGAAGTATTTGAAACCTACAGATTACTACAAACTGTTCTGTTTTTTGACAGATTCTATTCTCTATGTGTTGTTTGCTTATTTTTGATGAATCTATGAGTAGTATCGGAGGATATGAACCATAGAGAAGTTGGAATAGAGTAGATATTACACCAATATGAATTTAGAATGAGTTCACAATAGTACCTAGGTGGTGATTTATTTTCTTATACTAACGGAGCTTACGAGTTTTCTGTTAAGTTTTGTGTTGTGAAGTTTTCAAGTTTTGGGTAAAGATTCAATGTACTATGGAATAAGGAGTGGCAAGAGCCTAAGCTTGGGGATGCCCAAGGAAACCCAAGGTAATATTCAAGGACAACCAAAATCCTAAGCTTGGGGATGCCCCGGAAGTCATCCCCTCTTTCGTCTTCGTTCATCGGTAACTTTACTTGGATCTATATTTTTATTCACCACATGATATGTGTTTTGCTTGGAGTGTCATTTTATTTTATTTTTCTTTGCTTTCTGTTTGAATAAAATACCAAGATCTGAAATTCTTAAATGATAGAGAGGCTTCACATAGTTACATAGTTATTCAACTACTCATTGTGCTTCACTTATATCTTTCGGAGTAGTTTGTCATTTGCTCTAGTGCTTCACTTATATCCTTTTTGAGCACGGCGGTGGTTTTATTTTGAAGAAATAGATGAACTCTCGTGCTTCACTTATATTATTTTGAGAGTCTTTAGAAGAACATGGTAATTTTCTTTGGTTATGAAAGTAGTCCTAATATGATGGGCATCCAAGAGGGGTATAATAAAAACTTTCATATAGAGTGCATTGAATACTATGAGAAGTTTGATACTCGATGATCGTTTTGAGATATGGAAATGGTGATATTAGAGTCGTTCTAGTTGAGTAGCTGTGAATTTGAGTAATACTTGTGTTAAAGTTTGTGATTCCCGTAGCATGCACGTATGGTGAACCGTTATGTGATGAAGTCAGAGCATGATTTATTTATTGATTGTCTTCCTTATGAGTGGCGGTCGGGGACGAGAGATGGTCTTTTCCTACCAATCTATCCCCCTAGGAGCATGCGCGTACTACTTTGTTTCGATAACTAATAGATTTTTGTAATAAGTATGTGAGTTCTTTATGACTAATGTTGAGTCCATGGATTATACGCACTCTCACCCTTCCACCATTGCTAGCCTCTCTAGTACCGCGCAACTTTTGCCGGTATCATAAACCCACCATATACCTTCCTCAAAACAGCCACCATACCTACTGAGGGAGTACTGGATTAGGGGGTCTCCGGATAGCCGGACTATATCCTTTGGCCGGACTGTTGGACTATGAAGATACAAGATTGAAGACTTCGTCCCGTGTCCGGATGGGACTCTCCTTGGCGTGGAAGGCAAGCTTGGCAATACGGATATGTAGATCTCCTCCCTTGTAACCAACTCTGTGTAACCCTAGCCCCCTCCGGTGTCTATATAAACCGTAGGGTTTAGTCCGTAGGACAACAGGCAATCATACCATAGGCTAGCTTCTACAGTTTAGCCTCTACGATCTCGTGGTAGATCAACTCTTGTAATACTCATATCATCAAGATCAATCAAGCAGGAAGTAGGGAATTACCTCCATCGAGAGGGCCCAAACCTGGGTAAACATCGTGTCCCCCGCCTCCTGTTACCATCCGCCTTAGACGCACAGTTCGGGACCCCCTACCCGAGATCCGCCGGTTTTGATACCGACATTGGTGCTTTCATTGAGAGTTCCACTGTGTCGTCATCATAAGGAGGGATGGCTCGTCTCATTGTCAAGAACAACATCACCTCTGAGGGAGCCCTGGCTGTAGGCCAACCTCTCCGACTAGGCGGCTTCGTCATGACCGCCCGCTCGGCCACTGCGCCGACAATGACTTCTCGGGTCATTGAAAATAGCCTCCACATCGGCTCGAAATTCACCGAGCAGATGGATCCAATGGAGCTCTCCTCTTTGAACGAGCTCTTGGATCGCATCGCCGCTCTGGGAGTCGCTATGGACTACGATCGGATTGGGCTTAAACCCGACCAAAGGGAGATTAACTCTCTGCCGGTCACCCATCAGATAGTGGTGGTGGAGGAGCAATGCGGCGATTCTCCCTCTATCCCGAGGACGAACTATGTCCGGATTCCCGAGCTCTCTGAGCCGGATACCCGTCCACGGGAGGACATCGCCCTAACCCAGAACCCAGAATCAGGAAGCATGCCGAACCTGCGGGGCAACATCCCGAAGCCCGAACTTCCAAGATCGGAAACTCCCCCGCCCCTGGGTCTCAGATTGGGTCAAGGTCTGGACTTAAATCCACCCACCCACCCAGATATAAACGATCTTTCCCACATTAGGCAAGAGCCCCAAGAGACAGTACATCACTATTGGGCCAGATTCCTCCTTGTAATGAACAAGGTCAAGGACTGTCGCGAGGAAGACGCAATTTCGTTCTTTTGCAACAATTGCAGGGACAAGAGAATCCTCAACGCCATAAGTCGCCGTGACATAGCACACTTCGCTGACTTGGCGGCCATAGTATGGAAGTACTGTGAGATGGAAAGCGCCTAGAAAACCCAAACAAAATTTTGGGATAATCCCACTCTGACAAAACCCCCAGTCCGAACTAAAAGGGTGCACTCTCATAAGTCGCCCGACTCAATTACAAAGAAGCAAAAGCTCACTACAGGGCGCGGAACCGTATTGGAGGAATGGCTTAACAGGCCCTGCAAAATTCATAGTACAGCGGATACCATACCAACACACAGCCTTAGAGCATGTTGGGTACTCCGGCAGGTGGCCAAGAGCGGTGAGGATCTCCTCATTCAAAACACCGCAGAGCACCATCCCGTGGATAACAATACAGTATTGACAGTCTTCGAGATCTTTGCCTCAAATAATAGGCGTAAGCGAGCACTCCGCAGCCTTGCCGAAGTCTTCCACGTGGCAACAATAAATCCATGGAGCGACACGGCTATTACCTTCAATGCCAGTGACAAACCTAAATTCCTAATAGCCCGAGCACTAGCCGCCTTGGTCCTCAGTCCAATTGTGGACGAATTTCGTCTTACTAAAGTGCTCATGGACGACGGCAGCGGATTAAACCTCATTTATGAGGAGACTCTTCAAAAAATGGAAATAGACAGAAACCGTATTGAGCAAAGCAACACTACCTTCCGAGGAATCATCCCTAGTCGGGAGGCACGTTGCGCTGGGAAAATCACACTAGATGTGGTATTCGGCATTCCGGAGAATTACAGGTCCTAAGAAATTACATGCCAAGTGGCCCCGTTCAGTAGCGGATACCACGCCCTTCTAGGGCGGGAGGCATTCACGATGTTCCAAGCCATACCCCATTACGGGTACATGAAGCTCAAAATGCCCGGGCCCAATGGAATCATCACTCTAGCTAGTGATCCGGACATAGCACTCCGCGCCGAGAACAAAACAGCCGCACTGGCCCCCGAGGCATTATACGAAGCCCTTGCGGCGGAGGAATTAACTGCGCTGTGCTCCGCAGTGGACAGGGACGACGTGATACTCGACAAAAGATCCAAGTCAACCTCTTTTAAACCAGCGGATGAAATAGTCAAATTCCAAGTGCATCCAACGGACCCCACAAAAATAGCATCCATCGGGGCACAATTAAACCCCGCTATAGACGCCGCACTACGGGAGTTCTTGCGTGAGAATTGGGACATATTCGCCTGGCATCCTTCAGACATGCCAGGAATCCCACGCAGGCTGGCCGAGCATAGCCTTAACATTCTAAAGGGATTCAAGCCGGTCAAGCAGACTCTTCGGCCTTTCTCCGAACCTAAGCGACAAGCCATGGGAGAGGAGCTAGCCAAGTTATTGGAGGCCGGATTCATTAGAGAAATAAAACATCCGGACTGGCTAGCAAACCTGGTAATGGTACCAAAGAAGGACAAATCCTGGCGCCTATGCATCGACTTCAAGGACCTTAATAAGGCTTGCCCAAAGGATCCCTTCCCCCTCCCTCGCATCGATCAAATTATCGATGCCACCGCAGGACACGACTCATTGTGCTTCCTCGACGCATACTCCGGTTACCACCAAATTAAGATGGCGGAGGCCGATCAAGCCGCAATGGCATTTATCACTCCATACGGCCCCTTCTGTTTTAACACAATTCCCTTCGGGCTCAAAAACGCCGGCGCAACGTATTAATGCATGATTCAGACATGTCTAGAAAAGCAGATCGGCAAAACAGTGGAGGCATACGTAGACGATGTGGTCGTTAAAACCAGACACGTCGACACCTTAATAGACGACTTGAGGCTCATGTTCGACAATCTCCGAACATACGACATTAAGCTCAATCCGGAAAATGCGTTTTCGGCGTACCCGCCGGAAAGCTCCTGGGCTTCATCATCTCCAGTAGAGGAATTGAAGCAAATTTGGCTAAAATCAGAGCTCTGTCGCAGTTGGCTATCCCAACTGACCTCAAGCAAATCCAGAAGTTAACTGGATGTGTGGCGGCCTTAAGCCGCTTTATCTCCCGATTAGGAGAAAAGGCACTCCCCCTTTATCGCCTTCTTCGGCGCACCGAACACTTCGAGTGGACGGACGCAGCCACGACCGGATTGGAAGAAATAAAAGCCATCCTGGCCACCAACCCAATCTTGGCCGCGCCAAATGTCGGCAAACCAATGTTGTTATATATAGCGGCAACTCACCAAGTTGTAAGCACAGTGCTCGTCGTCGAACGAGAGATGGACGAACATAAATTCCCACTTCAAAAGCCGGTATATTATGTATCCACTGTCCTCACTCCATGCAAATGACGGTACCCACATTATCAAAAGATAGCGTACGCGGTATTCATGGCATCCCGGAAATTACGACAATACTTTCAAGACTGTTCAATTACGGTGGCCTCAGAAGTACCACTCAACGACACAATAAACAACCGCGATGCCACGGGCCGGATCGCCAAATGGGCTATCGAACTCCTCTCGTCCGACATAGCATATAGACCACGGCGAGCCATTAAGTCGCAAGTACTGGACGATTTCGTCGCCGAGTGGACAGAAGTCGAACTCCCTAAAGAGTACGGCGCGTACTCCAATTGGATCATGCACTTTGACGGCTCTAAAATGCTGGCTGGTCTGGGGGCTGGCATCATCCTGACGTCCCCCACCGGATATACAGTCCAATACGTACTCCAAATACTATACACAGACTCCAACAATGCAGCCGAATATGAGGCCCTATTACATGGTCTTCGGATGGCAGTTTCCATGGGCATTCAACGCCTGGAGGTGCGTGGGGACTCGAACCTCGCAATATCTCAAATAAATGGAGACTTCGATGCCAAGGATCCGAAAATGGCGGCATATCGCAATGCCGTCCTCAAAATGTCAGCTCGGTTCGAGGGGCTTGAATTCCACCATGTGGCTCGGGAAAACAATCAGGCGGCGGATATCCTCGCCCGTATCGGCGCTAAGTGCGATCCTGTCCCACCTAACATCTTCTTGGAAAGGCTGTTTAAGCCATCTGTGGTACGGGAAGGGGACACCGGTAACAATAGTCCGGACCCGGCCACAACACCAGATATCGAACACTCTGACACAATCGGAGTCTCTGCCATCGAAATAACACCTTCAGCCCACGTGATAATGGCCGTCATCGCCCCGTGGACAGAACCATTCCTGGCCTACCTAACCAGGCATGAACTACCCGAGGACCAAAATGAGGCACGCTGCATAGTGCGGCGATCTAAAGCCTACAAGGTCCACAAGGGAGAGCTTTATAAGAAAAGCACTACCGGATTCCTTCAACGGTGCATCTCCGAAGAGGAAGGGCGGAAGCTTTTGGCAGAAATTCATGCTGGACTCGGCGGCCACCACGCTGCAGCCCGGGCCCTTGTAAGCAAGGCCTTCCGTACAGGTTTCTATTGGCCAACGGCCTGAGCAGATGCACAGGATCTGGTCCAACGTTGCGTCGATTGTCAGCCTTTTGCAAACCAAAGCCATATGCCGCCTACCGCTCTCCAAACAATCCCCATTACTTGGCCCTTTGCGGTCTGGGGGCTTGATATGGTCGAACCCCTCAAAGGGGGAATCCATAATAAAAAATACTTACTGGTCATGGTGGATAAATTCACCAAATGGATAGAAGCCAAACCCGTTAAAACGGCTGAATCCGGACCGGTGATAGACTTCATATCTGGGGTTGTACACCGTTATGGCATCCCCCACAGCATCATCACTGACAACGGCACGAACTTTACAGCCGACGAAGTAAAACTTTGGTGCAGCAACATGGGCATCAAGCTCGATTATGCTTCTGTCTATTACCCGCAAACTAACGGTCAAGTCGAGCGAGCAAATGGTTTATCATGAGCGGCATCAAACCCAGATTAGTGCGGTCCTTAAAGGAATCAAACACGCACTGGGTAGAGGATCTCGACTCCGTCTATGGGGGCTGCGGACCACGCCGAATCGCACTACCGGATACCCACCGTTTTTATGGTGTACGGCGCAGAGGCGGTTCTGCCTTGCGACATAATTCATGACTCACCTCGAGTGCGCATGTACAAAGAAAAAGAGGCCGAGCTCGATCGGCAGGACAGTTTGGACGCCCTAGAGGAGGAGCGCGACATGGCAAAAGCCCATTCCGCATTCTATCAACAACATGCTCGAAAGTATCAAAGCAGAGAAGTACGGGCCAAAACCTATAATGTTGGTGAACTAGTTCTACGCCTGTCAGAGAATAAAAAGAACAAGCTCAAGCCCAAATGGGAAGGTCCCTTCATTATTGACCAGGCTCTGACCGGTGGAGCATACCGTCTGCGATGCATCGGACAATCGACTCGAGCCAAACCCATGGAACGCAGCCAGACTCCGAAGATTCTACGCCTAGTGCCGGACTCTATGTTCGTCTCCTTACCACCGTCAATTTTTTGCATATCCGTTATCTGTCTTTTCTCTCTTTCTCTCTTCTTTTTTTTCTTCTCCTCAAGGCCTTAAAAGGCTAACTTGTGTCTTGACTACACAATCTTGACGCGCTAACCACGCTCATTATACCTGGGGGCTTCTTATACAGAAGCTTAATATCACTATTTTTCTGGGCTTTATGCCCCACACATGTGTTATTCTTCCATATGTACCTTTTTTCGCCATTATATGCATCGATATGACTTAAGTTTTGGCCAAGCTGGGTTGCCTGGCTCTTGTATTTATGCCCTACGTTCCGTTAATTCGGCTAGGGCATAAGGGGAGCACCTCTGCGATTGTTACTGCCGGGTCAGCCGGATGTGTAGCTCAGACTGGGTGAAGCCGAAAGCTAGCGTTCTTAAGGGAATATTCGGTCGGTGAACAAAAGATGACTTTTATTTATTTTGATACATGCCCCCAGATGTTTATAGCCCGCGTCTCTTTTCATAGTTTGGACATGCACATTAGGGCATGCGTACCTAGTGAAAGGAAACCTTAACGGAACTATTCTCCCTGGAAGATATTTCTTACTATCCATGTAATATAACATAGCTAGTTGGGTACTTGTCTGTTCAAGCACTTATGACCCCTACGCCTAGTTTCCATGCATACCCTGGTTTTTGCATAACCGAGCGGGTATTCGGATACACTCCGGACTATCAGGTCCAGAGGTTGAAGCGAAAAGGTCCGCCATGACAAATGATTTACAATCCGGCTAGGGACATTATATATGTCACTTAAAGTACACAGTCACTAAGACTGACTAAATTCTTCTTCTATACCATCCAAAAGCCTGTCTAGCCTACAATCCTGTTGGGAATAATTTGCGGCTAATTCTACTTGGTCATACACCAAACTGACGGGGATCTCTTTCCCATCGGGCCCCACAGGTCCGACCTCGGCCATGTGGTTTGGGTCAGCTTTGCTATATCGCGTCTTCATCATGGCCCAGGCTTCCCTTGCACCTTGTCGGCAGGCTGATATCTTCCATAATCGGAAGCGCCGCCGCGCTCCCTTGAGCTTCTCTATATGCTCCCCCATGCCTCCTGGCAGGGAGGCGGATGGCCACAAGGCTTGGGCAATACCCTGCATCACCTGCCGAACTTGTTCATGCAGTTGTGAGAGCTCTGGTAGAAGATCACCCGCAGACCCGGGCATCTCCTCTGCAGGATGACCCGTCAGCATACCTGCAGACATAACTCTGTTAGCCGGCTTCTTCGCCGAACTCTTTCAAAATTTCTTTCAAGCACTTACTGAAAATGCCGCGTCGAAGCCGCTTATTCTCCTTCACGGAGTCCGCAAGCTGGGCTCGGACATCTTTCAGTTCCACGCCCAGCTGGATATTGGCGTCCTGGAAATTATTTTTCTCCTGCCTGACCTGCGTAAGCACGCGCTCGCCAACATTTAGTTGTCGATTAGCACGTTGCGCATTCCCCGGCATGGCCTCCGGATTCACTCTGGAGTCATCTGCAACATCTATTATTAGATTTGCATGCATGCCGCATACTATCTGGTACCTGTCATTCTTTGGAATGGAAACAAGTGTTACCAGAGGGGGCCTTCTCGGACTCCTTCAACGCGGCAACCGCGGCCCGTAGATGGGCTTTGCACTCTTCTAGCTCTTGAGACAATTGGGTATTCTTCTCTGCAAGAACCTGCACTAATAATGATCCTTAAATCAGTTGTGTCAACTGTTGCAAGTCTCAGGGGCTACTGATATATATAATTGTCAGATTTTCTTACCCGTATATCCTTTACATACTGCTCCGTGGCTCTGGCAAGACCATTTTGAGAAGCACGGATGTACGCATCTCTTGAGTTGAAGGCATCGAACGCCTCTTGGGAGAAACAAGCGTCACGGAGTACGGCCCGGCGACGCCTGTGATTCATGGCGCTCTCCACTTTGGAATTTGTAGCGGATAGTCTGTCCGCATCCTCTATAGGAGGAGCATCCGGCGTTCACCTCGTGTTAGCTTCCGCCTCTATGTCCGGCCCTGGAGCCTGACTGGTGGAGGCGTGATCAGCAACCTCTCCAGATATAGTCCGGCGAGCGTTTTTCCTACTAGGAAACATGGACGTCATTATATTTTAAGAAAGACGACAACCATGGAGTGAGGTTCTGTATCATACCTCTGCACCGACGTCTCAGTCCTGATCGCCTTCCTTTTTAGCCTACCCGGCTTCGGTGTCCCTTGTTGGCGAGTCACCGCGGGTTCGGCATGGCGTCCCGAGGGCCTTCCCTGTAAAACACCATATGTGTATGGTAGGTGAAGTGCATAAAAGGGGATCCTTCTCGGAAGTTGGGACTCCGGTTTTTCTTACATGCGATGTAGGGAGTAGCCCAGGATAGTCGGCTATGATGGCCACCATGGCATCATCGCAGCTCAATTGATAGAATGTCCCGTCGGCCAGCTCCACAAATATGTTCGGATCCTCTTCGAGTCCGGGATCGAGGGCCCGGTTAGGGTCCTCCGGTTGTGGAGGTGGGTTGTTGACCTCCCTTACAGCTTTTCGCAGTTCCTGCCATGAAATGGCAAGGTTAGTATTTATGACGAAGAATGCGGGAAGGTTGGGAGTAAAAAGTGATAGCTCACCCAGCTTGGAGGGTTGTACATGGAGAATCCATCCCGTGGCTTAATACAGATGAACTCCTCTTCCTCTCCCTTGAACAAATCGGACAGAATTTTTGCTAGAGCAGCAACTGAGTCCGGTCCCTTACGTCCGCAGCGGGTGGCACCATCTTCCCCGTTAAAGCGCCACATGGGGTGCCCTTGATATTGAAGTGGTTGCACCCCCCGCATTATACATATTGACATAACCTCGATTATTGTTAGTCCTGATTGAGCCAGCACTTTTATCCGGCCCATCAGGTAAATGACTTCTCCGTTATCTTCCTCCTGAGGGCTCCGTGGGCGCCATCTTCGGCATTTCTTAAAAGGGGCATTGTCGAACTCGGGAAGACCCATCCGAATAGGATCTGGAAGGGGTATGTCCTCCATGTAAAACCACTCCGAAGGCCAGTCTTCGGACATCTTCTTTGGGGTACCGGACAGGTATCCGGTCCCGGCGATGCGCCATATTTCGGCTCCGCCCACTTGATATATTGACCCCTTCTGTGTACGGGGCACAAGGCAGAATAGCCTCTTCCACAGCTCGAAATTAGCTTCACAACCCAGAAACAGCTCATAAAGGGCAACATAACCAGCGATGTGTAATATGGAAGCGGGGGTGAAATTATGCAACTGGAGGCCATAAAACTCCAGGAGCCCACGGAGGAACGGATGGATTGGAAATCCAAGTCCCCTTAGTAAATAAGGGACAAGGCATACCCGCTCCCCCTTGGAGGGATTGGGGAAGCTCTCCGCTTGCTCCCCGCCATTATACGTGGCGAGCCCGGCTCGAACGGGGACCATATACGCTGGAGGGAGAAATCCCTGGGTCTGTAACTCTGCTAATTGGCTGTGCGGGATGGGACACTTCTCCCAATCACCGGGCTTAGGGCTACGGGAGCGGGAGGAGGAGGAGCTGCGATGGCCGGCTATGTTGGAATGGATTTTTCCGAGCGCGCTCCAATGGATACTCGCCATGGGAGGATGGTGTGGTCTGGATCTAAGAATCCCCGTCTCTTTAATAGACAGTTTAGTTACATGGCTAGGGTGGCAAATGTAAAAATGCCCTGGCTCCTCGCATTCGCTCGACACGTGGAAGATAGCCCTTATTAGACGCGGAAGCCAAGAAGTGCAACATTTATGGGGAGCTAGACACTACTCAGCAGATATTCAAAATTTGGAGAAGAACCCGCCTTGCAATGCCGAAGACAATCTACGCGCCGGACTCATCGTCATTGAAGCCTGGTTCGGGGGCTACTGAGGGAGTCTTGGATTAGGGGGTCTCCGGACAGCCGGACTATATCCTTTGGCAGGACTGTTGGACTATGAAGATACAAGATTGAAGACTTCGTCCCGTGTCCGGATGGGACTCTCCTTGGCGTGGAAGGCAAGCTTGGCAATACGGATATGTAGATCTCCTCCCTTGTAACCGACTCTGTGTAACCCTAGCCCCCTCCGATGTCTATATAAACCGGAGGGTTTAGTCCATAGGACAACAGATAATCATACCATAGGCTAGCTTCTAGGGTTTAGCCTCTACGATCTCGTGGTAGATTAACTCTTGTAATACTCATATCATCAAGATCAATCAAGCAGGAAGTAGGGTATTACCTCCATCGAGAGGGCCCGAACCTGGGTAAACATCATGTCCCCCGCCTCCTGTTACCATCCGCCTTAGACGCATAGTTCGGGACCCCCTACCCGAGATCCGCCGGTTTTGACACCGACACCTACGTATTATGGCATTTCCATAGCCATTCTGAGATATATTGCCATGCAACTTTCCACCGTTCCGTTTATTATGACACGCTCCATCATTGTCATACTGTTTTGCATGATCATGTAGTTTACATCGTATTTGTGGCAAAGCCACCGTTCATAATTCTTTCATACATGTCACTCATGAGTCATTGCACATCCCGGTACACCGCCGGAGGCATTCGTATAGAGTCATATCTTGTTCTAAGTATCGAGTTGTAATTCTTGAGTTGTAAGTAAATAAAAGTGTGATGATCATCATTATTAGAGCATTGTCCCAGTGAGGAAAGGATGATGGAGACTATGGTTCCCCCACAAGTCGGGATGAGACTCCGAACGAAAAAAAAGAAAAAAAGAGAAGGCCAAAAAAAGAGAGAAGGGACAATGCTACTATCCTTTTACCACACTTGTGCTTCAAAGTAGCACCATGATCTTCATGATAGAGAGTCTCCTATGTTGTCACTTTCATATACTAGTGGGAATCTTTCATTATAGAACTTGGCTTGTATATTCCAATGATGGGCTTCCTCAAAATGCCCTAGGTCTTCGTGAGCAAGCGAGTTGGATGCACACCCACTTAGTTTCTTTTGTTGAGCTTTCATACACTTATAGCTCTAGTGCATCCGTTGCATGGCAATCCCTACCCACTCACATTGATATCTATTGATGGGCATCTCCATAGCCCGTTGATACGCCTAGTTGATGTGAGACTATCTTCTCCTTTTTGTCTTCTCCACAACCACCCTTCTATTCCACCTATAGTGTTATATCCATGGCTCACGCTCATGTATTGCGTGAAGATTGAAAAAGTTTGAGAACATCAAAAGTATGAAACAATTGCTTGGCTTGTCATCAGGGTTGTGCATGATTTAAATATTTTGTATGGAGAAGATAGAGCATAGCCAGACTATATGATTTTGCAGGGATAGCTTTCTTTGGCCATGTTATTTTGAGATGACATGATTACTTTGTTAGTATGCTTGAAGTATTATTATTTTTATGTCAATATTAAACTTTTGTCTTGAATCTTATGGACCTGAATATTCTTGCCACAATAACGAGAATTACATGGATAAATATGTTAGGTAGCATTCCACATCAAAAATTCTGTTTTTATCGTTTACCTACTCGAGGGCGAGCAGGAATTAAGCTTGGGGGTGCTTGATACGTCTCCAATGTATCTATAATTTTTTATTGTTCCATGCTATTATATTATCAACCTTGGATGTTTTATATGCATTTGTATTCTATTTTATATGATTTTTATGACTAACCTATTACCTAGAGCCCAATGCCAGTTTTTGTTTTTTCCTTGTTTTAGAGTATCGCAGAAAAGGAAAATCAAACGGAGTCCAATTGACCTGAAACTTCACGGAACTTATTTTTGGACTAGAAGAAGCCCACGGAGTATCGGAGATGGACCAGAAGAGTCCCGGGCTGCCCATGAGGGTGGGGGCGCGCCCCCCTGCCTCGTGGACAGCCCGGAGATCCACCGACGTACCTCTTCCTCCTATATATATCCATATATCTGATACGTCTCCAACGTATCTATAATTTTTGATTGCTCCATGCTATATTATCTTCTGTTTTGGACATTATTGGGATTTATTATTCACTTTTATATTATTTTTGGGACTAACCTATTAACCGGAGGCCCAGCCCAGAATTCCTGTTTTTTGCCTATTTCAGAGTTTCACAGAAAAAGAATATCAAACGGAGTCCAAACGGAATAAAACCTTCGGGAACGTGATTTTCAGAACGAACATGATCCAGGAGACTTGGACCCTACGTCAAGCAACCAACAGGGAAGCCACGAGGTAGGGGGCGCGCCTACCCTCCTAGGCGCGCCCTCCACCCTCGTGGGGCCCCTGTTGCTCCACCGACGTACTCCTTCCTCCTATATATACCTACGTACCCCCAAACGATCAAAGACAGAGCCAAAATCCTAATTCCACCGCCGTAACTTTCTGTATCCAAGAGATCCCATCTTGGGGCCTGTTCCGGAGCTCCGCCGGAGGGGGCATCGATCATGGAGGGCTTCTACATCAACAACATAGCCCCTCCGATGAAGTGTGAGTAGTTTACCTCAGACCTTCGGGTCCATAGTTATTATTTAGATGGCTTCTTCTCTCTTTTTGGATCTCAATACAATGTTCTCCCCCCTCTCTCGTGGAGATCTATTCGATGTAATCTTCTTTTGTGGTGTGTTTGTGGAGACCGATGAATTGTGGGTTTATGATCAAGTTTATCTATGAACAATATTTAAATGTTCTCTGAATTCTTTTATGTATGATTGGTTATCTTTGCAAGTCTCTTCGAATTATCAGTTTGGTTTGGCCTACTAGATTGATCTTTCTTGCAATGGGAGAAGTGCTTAGCTTTGGGTTCAATCTTGCGGTGTCCTTTCCAAGTGACAGTAGGGGCAGCAAGGCACGTATTGTATTGTTGCCATCAAGGATAACAAGATGGGGTTTTTATCATATTGCATGAATTTATCCCTCTACATCATGTCATCTTGCTTAAAGCGTTACTCTGTTCTTATGAACTTAATACTCTAGATGCATGCTGGATAGCGGTCGATGTGTGGAGTAATAGTAGTAGATGCAGGCAGGAGTCGGTCTACTTTTCTCGGACGTGATGGCTATATACATGATCATACCTAGATATTCTCATAACTATGCTCAATTCTGTCAATTGCTCAACAGTAATTTGTTCACCCACAGTAAAATACTTATGCTCTTGAGAGAAGCCACTAGTGAAACCTATGGCCCCCGTGTCTATCTTCCATCATATTAATCTTCGAACACTTAGTTATTTTCATTGCCTTTTATTTTACTTTGCATCTTTATCATAAAAATACCAAAAATATTATCTTATCATATCTATCAGATCTCACTCTCGTAAGTGACCGTGTAGGGATTGACAACCCCTTATCGCGTTGGTTGGAGGATTTATTTGTTTTGTGTAGGTGCGAGGGACTCGCACGTAGCCTCCTACTGGATTGATACCTTGGTTCTCAAAAACTGAGGGAAATACTTACGCTACTTTGCTGCATCACCCTTTCCTCTTCAAGGGAAAACCAACGCAGTGCTCAAGAGGTAGCAAGAAGGATTTCTGGCGCCGTTGCCGGGGAGGTCTATGCAAAAGTCAACATACCAAGTACCCATCACAAACCCTTATCCCCCGCATTACATTATTTGCCATTTGCCTCTCGTTTTCCTCTCCCCCACTTCACCCTTGCCGTTTTATTCGCCCTCTCTCTATCCTCCCTCTCTTTCTCTATTTGCCTCTTTTTTTGCTCGTTCCTCGTTTGCTTGTGTGTTGGATTGCTTGCTTGTCATGATGGATCAAGATAAAACTAAATTGTGAGACTTTACCAATACCAACAATAATGATTTTATTAGCACTCTGATTGCTCCTCTTACCGATGCTGAATCTTGTGAAATTAATGCTGCCTTGCTGAATCTTATCATGAAAGATCCGTTTTCCGGCCTTCCTAGTGAAGATGCTGCTACCCATCTAAATAGCTTCGTTGATTTGTGTGATATGCAAAATAAGAAAGATGTGGACAATGATATTGTTAAATTGAAGCTATTTCCTTTTTCGCTTAGAGATCGTGCTAAAGCTTGGTTTTCGTCTTTGCCTAAAAATACTATTGATTCTTGGAATAAGTGCAAAGATGCTTTTATCTCTAAGTATTTTCCTCCCGCTAAGATCATCTCTCTTAGAAACGACATTATGAATTTTAAGCAACTTGATCATGAACATTTTGCACAAGCTTGGGAGAGGATGAAATTAATGATACGTAATTGCCCAACACATGGTTTGAATTTGTGGATGATTATACAAAAAATTTATGCCGGATTGAATTTTGCTTCTAGAAATCTTTTAGACTAGGCCGCGGGAGGCACCTTTATGGAAATCACTTTAGGAGAAGCTACTAAACTCCTAGATAATATTATGGTTAATTATTCTTAATGGCACACTGAAAGATCTACTAATAAAAATGTGCATGCGATAGAAGACATTAATGTTTTGAGTGGAAAGTTGGATGAACTTATGAAATTATTTGCTACTAAGAGTGTTTCTTCTGATCCTAATGATATGCCTTTGTCTACTTTGATTGAGAATAATAATGAATCTATGGATGTGAATTTTGTTGGTAGGAATAATTTTGGTAACAACGCGTATAGAGGAAACTTTAATCCTAGGCCTTATCCTAGTAATTCCTCTAATAATTATGGTAATTCCTACAACAATTCTTATGGAAATTTTAATAAGATGCCCTCTGAATTTGAGACTAATGTTAAGGAAGTTATGAATTCACAAAAGAATTTCAATGCTTTGCTTGAAGAGAAATCGCTTAAAGTTGATGATTTGGCTAGGAACGTTGATAGAATTTCTCTTGATGTTGATTCTTTAAAACTTAGATATATTCCTCCTAATCATGATATCAATGAGTCTCTCAAAGCCATGATAATTTTCATTGATGAGTGCAAAGAAAGAACCGCTAGGATGCGTGCTAAGAAAGATTCCTTTATAAGAGCGTGTTCTTCTAGTTTCCATGATAATAAAGATGAAGATCTAAAAGTTATTGATGTGTCCCCTATTAAATCTTTGTTTTGCAATATGAATCTTGATAATGATGGGACTAAATATGATCCACCTTTACCTAGAAGGCATTCCAAAAATTTGGAGTTTTTAGATCTTGATGCTAAAATTGATAAAAGTGGGATTGAAGAGATCAAAACTCTAGATGTTAATGAACCTACTATTTTGGATTTCAAGGAATTTAATTATGATAGCTGCTATTTGATAGATTGTATTTCCTTATTACAATCCGTGCTAAATTCTCCTCATGCTTATAGCCAAAATAAAGCTTTTACCAAACATATCGTTGATGCTTTGATGCAATCTTATGAAGAAAAACTTGAGTTGGAAGTTTCTATCCCTAGAAAACTTTATGATGAGTGGGAATCAACTATTAAAATTAAAATTAAAATTAAAGATCATGAATGCTATGCTTTGTGTGATTTGGGTGCTAGTGTTTCCATGATTCCAAAGACTTTGTGTGATTTGTTAGGTTTCCGTGATTTTGATGATTGCTCTTTAAACTTGCACCTTGCGGATTCCACTATTAAGAAATCTATGGGAAGAATTAATGATATTATTATTTTTGCAAATAGGAACTATGCGCCGTAGATTTTTTATTGTTCTTGACATAGATTTCAATCCTTCATGTCCTATTATTCTTGGTAGACCTTTCCTTAGAACGATTGGTGCAATTATTGATATGAAGGAAGGAAATATTAGATTCCAATTTCCGTTAAGGAAAGGCATGGAACACTTTCCTATAATGAAAATTAAATTACCTTATGAATCTATTATGAGAGCCACTTATGGATTTCCTACCAAAGATGGCAATACCTAGATCTATCCTTGCTTTTTATGCCTAGCTAGGGGCGTTAAATGATAGCGCTTGTTGGGAGGCAACCCAATTTTATTTTTATTCCTTACTTTTTGCTCCTGTTTAGTAATAAATAATTTATCTAGCCTCTATTTTTTTTCTGTTTTTTGTGTTTAATTAGTGTTTGTGCCAAGTAGAACTGTTGGGAAGACTTGGGGAAAGTCTTGTTAATCTTGCGGTAAAAAACAGAAACTTTAGCGCTCACAAGAACTGCTGCCATTTTTATTTAGAAAGTGATATTTAGTTAATTATTTTTGCAGATTATTAATAGATAAATTCCTCACGTCCAGCAATTTATTTTAGAATTTTTGGGGTTCCAGATCTTGCGCTAGCTACAGATTACTACAGATTATTCTGTTTTTGACAGATTCTGTTTTTCGTGTGTTGTTTGCTTATTTTCATGAATCTATGGCTAGTAAAATAGTTTATAAACCATACTAAGTTGGAATACAGTAGGTTTAACACCAATGTAAATAAATAATGAGTTAATTACATTAACTTGAAGTGGTGTTTTGTTTTCTTTCGCTAACGGAGCTCACGAGATTTTCTACTTTAAGTTTTGTGTTGTGAACTTTTCAAGTTTTGGGTAAGGATTTGATGGATTATGGAACAAGGAGTGGCAAGAGCCTAAGATTTGGGATGCCCATGGCACCCCCAAGATAATCTAAGGACACCAAAAATCCAAAGCTTGGGGATGCCCCGGAAGGCATCCCCTCTTTCGTCTACTTCCATCGGTAACTTTACTTGGAGCTATATTTTTATTCACCACATGATATGTGTTTTGCTTGGAGTGTCTTGTATGATTTGAGTATTTGATTTTTAGTTTACCACAATCATATTTGCTGTACACACCTTTTGAGAGAGACACACATGATTCAGAAATTATTAGAATACTCTATGTGCTTCACTTATATCTTTTGAGTTATATAGTTTTGCTATAGTACTTCACTTATATCTTTTAGAGCACGGTGGTGGATTTGTTTTATAGAAACTATTGATCACTCATGATTCACTTAGATTATTTTGAGAGTCTTAAATATCATGGTAATTTGCTTAAATAATCCTAATATGCTAGGTATTCAAGATTAGTAAAAACTTTCTTATGAGTGTTTTGAATACTAAGAGAAGTTTGATGCTTGATGATTGTTTTGAGATATGGAGGTAGTGATATTAAATTGTTCTAGTTGAGTAGTTGTGAATTTGAGAAATACTTGTGTTGAAGTTTGCAAGTCCCATAGCATGCACGTATGGTAAACGTTATGTAACAAATTTGAAACATGAGGTGTTCTTTGATTGTCCCCCTTATGAGTGGCGATCGGGGACGAGCGGTGGTCTTTTTCTACCAATCTATCCCCCTAGGAGCATGCGCGTAGTGCTTGGTTTTTGATGACTTGTAGATTTTTGCAATAAGTATGTGAGTTCTTTATTACTAATGTTGAGTCCATGGATTATACACACTCTCACATTTCCATCATTGCTAGCCTCTTCGGTACCGTAAATTTCCCTTTCTCACATTGAGAGTT
Organism: Triticum urartu; assembly: GCF_003073215.2. NCBI lineage: Eukaryota > Viridiplantae > Streptophyta > Magnoliopsida > Poales > Poaceae > Triticum > Triticum urartu. The sequence continues at coordinate 582,174,275 of NC_053023.1, read as the reverse complement.
GGTGCAAACTTCGCCGGTGCATCCAAATCCCGTGATATGATACACTCTTTCACACATAAACCTCCTTATATCTTCCTCAAAACATCCACCATACCTACCTATTATGGCATTTCCATAGCCATTCCGAGATATATTGCCATGCAACTTTCCACCATCCCGTTTATCATGACACGTTCATCATTGTCATATTGCTTAGTATGATCATGTAGTTGATATAGTATTTGTGGCAAAGCCACCGTTCATAATTCTTTCATACATGTCACTCTTGGTTCATTGCATATCCCGGTACACCGCCGGAGGCATTCATATAGAGTCATACCTTGTTCTAGTATCAAGTTGTAATCATTGAGTTGTAAATAAATAGAAGTGTGATGATCATCATTTAATAGAGAATTGTCCCAATAAAAAAGAGAAAGGCCAAAAAAAAGAAGGCCCAAAAAATGAAAAGGGATGATGCTACTATCTTTTTTTCCACACTTGTGCTTCAAAGTAGCACCATGATCTTCATGATAGAGAGTCTCTTGTTTTTGTCACTTTCATATACTAGTGGGAATTTTTCATTATAGAACTTGGCTTGTATATTCCAACAATGGGCCTCCTCAAGTGCCCTAGGTCTTCGTGAGCAAGCAAGTTGGATGCACACCCACTAGTTTCTTTTGTTGAGATTTCATACATTTATAGCTCTAGTGCATCCGTTGCATGGCAATCCCTACTCCTTGCATTAACATCAATCGATGGGCATCTCCATAGCTCATTGCTTAGCCTCGTTGATGTGAGGCTTTCTCCTTTTTTGTCTTCTCCACATAACCCCCATCATTATACTCTATTCCACCCATAGTGCTATATCCATGGCTCACGCTCATGTATTGCGTGAAGGTTTATAAAGTTTGAGATTACTAAAGTATGAAACAATTGCTTGGCTTGTCATCGGGGTTGTGCATGATGAGAGCATTCTTGTGTGACGAAAATGGAGCATGACTAAACTATATGATTTTGTAGGGATGAACTTTCTTTGGCCATGTTATTTTGAGAAGACATAATTGCTTAGTTAGTATACTTGAAGTATTATTATTTCTATGTCAATATTAAACTTTTATCTTGAATCTTTTGGATCTGAATATTCATGCCACAATTAAGAAGAATTACATTGAAATTATGCCTAGTAGCATTCCACATCAAAAATTATGTTTTTATCATTTACCTACTCGAGGACGAGCAGGAATTAAGCTTGGGGATGCTTGATACGTCTCCAACGTATCTATAATTTTAGATTGCTCCATGCTATATTATCTTCTGTTTTGGACATTATTGGGCTTTATTATTCACTTTTATATTATTTTGGGACTAACCTATTAACCCGAGGCCCAGCCCAGAATTGCTGTTTTTTGCCTATTTCAGAGTTCCGCAGAAAAAGAATATCAAACGGAGTCCAAACGGAATGAAACCTTCGGGAACGTGATTTTCGGAACGAACATGATCCAGGAGACTTGGACCCTACGTCAAGCAACCAACATGGAAGCCACGAGGTAGGGGGCGCGCCTACCCCCCAGGCGCGCCCTCCACCCTCGTGGGCCCCCTGTTGTGTTGGGGAACGTAGTAATTTCAAAAAAATCCTACGCACACGCAAGATCATGGTGATGCATAGCAACGAGAGGGGAGAGTGTTGTCTACGTACCCTCGTAGACCAGAAGCGGAAGTGTTTAGCACAACGCGGTTGATGTAGTCGTACGTCTTCACGGCCCGACCGATCAAGCACCGAAACTACGGCACCTCCGAGTTCTAGCACACGTTCAGCTTGATGACGATCCCCGGACTCTGATCCAGCAAAGTGTCAGGGAAGAGTTCCGTCAGCACGACGGCGTGGTGACGATCTTGATGTTCTACCATCGCAGGGCTTCGCCTATGCACCGCTACAATATTATCGAGGATTATGGTGGAGGGGGGCACCGCACACGGCTAAGAGAACGATCACGAAGATCAACTTGTGTGTATAGAGGTGCCCCCCTGCCCTCGTATATAAAGGAGCAAGGGGGAGAGGCGGCCGGCCAGGAGGAGGCGCGCCAGGGAGGAGTCCTACTCCTGCCAGGAGTAGGACTCCCTCCTTTTCCTTGTCCAACTAGGAGAGGGGGAAGGAAGGGAGAGAGGAGAGGAAGGAAAGGGGGGGCGCCGCCCCCCTCCTTGTCCAATTCGGACTAGAGGGGGAGGGGGTGCACGGCCTGCCCTGGCCACCCCTCCTCTTCTCCACTTTGGGCCCATGAGGCCCATTAACCCCCGGGGGGTTCCGGTAACCCCCCGGTACTCCGGTTTTATCCGAAACTTCTCCGGAACACTTCTGTGTCCGAATATAGCCGTCCAATATATCAATCTTTATGTCTTGACCATTTCGAGACTCCTCATCATGTCCGTGATCACATCCGGGACTCCGAACAATCTTCGGTACATCAAAATATATAAACTCATAATGAAACTGTCATCGTAACGTTAAGCGTGCGGACCCTACGGGTTCGAGAACAATGTAGACATGATCGAGACACATCTCCAGTCAATAACCAATAGCGGAACCTGGATGCTCATATCGGCTCCTACATATTCTACGAAGATCTTTATCGGTCAGACCGCATAACAACATACGTTGTTCCCTTTGTCATCGGTATGTTACTTGCCCGAGATTCGATCGTCGGTATCTCAATACCTAGTTCAATCTTGTTACCGGCAAGTCTCTTTACTTGTTTCGTAATACATCATCTCACAACTAACTCATTAGTTGCAATGCTTGCAAGGCTTATGTGATGTGCATTACCGAGAGGGCCCAGAGATACCTCTCTGACAATCGGAGTGACAAATCCTAATCTCGAAATACGCCAACCCAACATGTACCTTTGGAGACACCTGTAGAGCTCCTTTATAATCACCCAGTTACGTTGTGACGTTTGGTAGCACACAAAGTGTTCCTCTGGCAAACGGGAGTTGCATAATCTCATAGTCATAGGAACATGTATAAGTCATGAAGAAAGCAGTAGCAACATACTAAAACGATCGGGTGCTAAGCTAATGGAATGGGTCATGTCAATCACATCATTCTCCTAATGATGTGATCCCGTTAATCAAATGACAACACATGTCTATGGTTAGGAAACATAACCATCTTCAATTAACGAGCTAGTCAAGTAGAGGCATACTAGTGACGTTTAGTTTGTCTATGTATTCACACAAGTATTATGTTTCCGGTTAATACAATTCTAGCATGAATAATAAACATTTATCATGATATAAGGAAATAAAATAATAACTTTATTATTGCCTGTAGGGCATATTTCCTTCAGTCTCCCACTTGCACTAGAGTCAATAATCTAGATTACACAGTAATGATTCTAACACCTATGGAGCTTTGGTGCTGATCATGTTTTGCTCGTGGAAGAGGCTTAGTCAACGGGTCTGCTACATTCAGATCCGTATGTATCTTGCAAATCTCTATGTCTCCCACCTGTACTAGATCCCGGATGGAATTGAAGCGTCTCTTGATGTGCTTGGTTCTCTTGTGAAATCTGGATTCCTTTGCCAAGGCAATTGCACCAGTATTATCACAAAAGATTTTCATTGGACCCGATGCACTAGGTATGACACCTAGATCGGATATGAACTCCTTCATCCAGACTCCTTCGTTTGCTGCTTCCAAAGAAGCTATGTGCTCCGCTTCACATGTAGATCCCGCCACAACGCTTTGTTTAGAACTGCACCAACTGACAGCTCCATCGTTTAATGTAAACACGTATCCGGTTTGCGATTTAGAATCGTCCGGATCAGTGTCAAAGCTTGCATCAACGTAACCATTTACGATGAGCTCTTTGTCACCTCCATATACGAGAAACATATCCTTAGTCCTTTTCAGGTTTTTCAGGATGTTCTTGACCGCTGTCCGGTGATCCACTCCTGGATTACTTTGGTACCTCCCTGCTAGACTTATAGCAAGACACACATCAGGTCTGGTACACAGCATTGCATACATGATAGAGCCTATGGCTGAAGCATAGGGAACATCTTTCATTTTCTCTCTATCTTCTGCAGTGGTCGGGCATTGAGTCTTACTCAATTTCACACCTTGTAACACAGGCAAGAATCCTTTCTTTGCTTGATCCATTTTGAACTTCTTCAAAACTTTGTCAAGGTATGTGCTTTGTGAAAGTCCAATTAAGCGTCTTGATCTATCTCTATAGATCTTAATGCCCAATATGTAAGAAGATTCACCGAGGTCTTTCATTGAAAAACTCTTATTCAAGTATCCCTTTATGCTATCCAGAGATTCAATATCATTTCCGATTAGTCATATGTCATCCACATATAATATCAGAAATGCTACAGAGCTCCCACTCACTTTCTTGTAAATACAGGCTTCTCCAAAAGTCTGTACAAACCCAAATGCTTTGATTACACTATCAAAGCGTTTATTCCAACTCCGAGATGCTTGCACCAGTCCATAAATGGATCGCTGGAGCTTGCACACTTTGTTAGCTCCTTTTGGATCGATAAAACCTTCCGGGTGCATCATATACAACTCTTCTTCCAGAAATCCATTCAGGAATGCAGTTTTGACATCCATCTGCCAAATTTCATAATCATAAAATGCGGCAATTGCTAACATGATTCGGATAGACTTAAGCATCGCTACGGGTGAGAAGGTCTCATCGTAGTCAATCCCTTGAACTTGTCGAAAACCTTTTGTGACAAGTCGAGCTTTGTAGACAGTAACATTACCGCCAGCGTCAGTCTTCTTCTTGAAGATCCATTTATTCTCAATTGCTTGCCGATCATTGGGCAAGTCAACCAAAGTCCACACTTTGTTCTCATACATGGATCCCATCTCAGATTTCATGGCTTCAAGCCATTTTGTGGAATCTGGGCTCACCATCGCTTCTTCATAGTTCGTAGGTTCATCATGATCTAGTAGCATGACTTCCAGAATAGGATTACTGTATCACTCTGGTGCAGATCTTACTCTGGTTGATCTACGAGGTTTAGTAGAAACTTGTTCTGAAGTTTCATGATCATCGTCATTAGCTTCCTCACTAATTGGTGTAGGTGTCACAGGAACCGATTTCTGTGATGTACTACTTTCCAATAAGGGAGCAGGTACAGTTACCTCATCAAGTTCTACTTTCCTCCCACTCACTTCTTTCGAGAGAAACTCCTTCTCTAGAAAGTTTCCGAATTTAGCAACAAAATTCTTGCCTTCGGATCTGTGATAGAAGGTGTATCCAGTAGTTTCCTTTGGATATCCTATGAAGACACATTTCTCTGATTTGGGTTCGAGCTTATCAGGTTGAAGCTTTTTCACATAAGCATCGCAGCCCCAAACTTTAAGAAACGACAACTTTGGTTTCTTGCCAAACCATAGTTCATAAGGTGACGTCTCAACGGATTTCGATGGTGCCCTATTTAACGTGAATGTGGCCATCTCTAAAGCATAACCCCAAAACGATAGCAGTAAATCAGTAAGAGACATCATAGATCGCACCATATCTAGTAAAGTACGATTACGACGTTTGGACACACCATTACGCTGTGGTGTTCCGGGTGGCGTGAGTTGCGAAACTATTCCGCATTGTTTCAAATGTACACCAAACTCGTAACTCAAATATTCTCCTCCATGATCAGATCGTAGAAACTTTATTTTCTTGTTACGATGATTTTCAACTTCACTCTGAAATTCTTTGAACTTTTCAAATGTTTCAGACTTATGTTTCATTAAGTAGATATACCCATATCTGCTTAAGTCATCTGTGAAGGTGAGAAAATAACGATATCCGCCACGAGCCTCAACATTCATTGGACCACATACATCTGTATGTATGATTTCCAACAAATCTGTTGCTCTCTCCATAGTACCGGAGAACGGTGTTTTGGTCATCTTGCCCATAAGGCACGGTTCGCAAGTACCAAGTGATTCATAATCAAGTGGTTCCAAAAGTCCATCAGTATGGTGTTTCTTCATGCGCTTTACACCGATATGACCCAAACGGCAGTGCCACAAATAAGTTGCACTATCATTATTAACTCTGCATCTTTTGGCTTCAACATTATGAATATGTGTGTCAGTACTATCGAGATTTAATAAAAATTGACCACTCTTCAAGGGTGCATGACCATAAAAGATATTACTCATATAAATAAAACAACCATTATTCTCTGATTTAAATGAATAACCGTCTCGCATCAAACAAGATCCAGATATAATGTTCATGCTCAACGCTGGCACCAAATAACAATTATTTAGGTCTAATACTAATCCCGAAGGTAGATGTAAAGGTAGCGTGCCGACCGCGATCACATCGACTTTGGAACCATTTCCCACGCACATCGTCACCTCGTCCTTTAGCCAATCTTCGCTTAATCCGTAGTCCCTGTTTCGAGTTGCAAATATTAGCAACAGAACCAGTATCAAATACCTAGGTGCTACTGCGAGCATTAGTAAGGTACACATCAATAACATGTATATCACATATACCTTTGTTCACCTTGCCATCCTTCTTATCCACCAAATACTTGAGGCAGTTCCGCTTCCAGTGACCAGTCTGCTTGCAGTAGAAGCACTCAGTTTCAGGCTTAGGTCCAGATTTGGGTTTCTTCTCCTGAGTAGCAACTTGCTTGTTGTTCTTCTTGAAGTTCCCCTTCTTCTTCCCTTTGCCCTTTTTCTTGAAACTAGTGGTCTTGTTGACCATCAACACTTGATGCTCCTTCTTGATTTCTACCTCCACGGCTTTCAGCATTGCAAAGAGCTCGGGAATTGTCTTATCCATCCCTTGCATATTATAGTTCATCACGAAGCTCTTGTAGCTTGGTGGAAGTGATTGGAGAATTCTGTCAATGACGCAATCATCTAGAAGATTAACTCCCAATTGAATCAAGTGATTATTATACCTAGACATTTTGAGTATATGCTCACTGACAGAACTGTTCTCCTCCATCTTGCAGCTATAGAACTTATTGGAGACTTCATATCTCTCAATCCGGGCATTTGCTTGAAATATTAACTTCAACTCTTGGAACATCTCATATGCTCCATGACGTTCAAAACGTCGTTGAAGACCCGATTCTAAGCCATAAAGCATGGCACATTGAACTATCGAGTAGTCATCAGCTTTGCTCTGCCAGACGTTCTTAACATTGTCAGTTGCATCAGCAATAGGCCTGGCACCCAGCGGTGCTTCCAGGACGTAACTCTTCTGTGCAGCAATGAGGATAATCCTCAAGTTACGGACCCAGTCCGTGTAATTGCTACCATCATCTTTCAACTTTGCTTTCTCAAGGAACGCATTAAAATTCAATGGAACAACAGCACGGGCCATCTATCTACAATCAAACATAAACAAGCAAGATACTATCAGGTACTAAGTTCATGATAAATTTAAGTTCAATTAATCATATTACTAAAGAACTCCCACTTAGATAGACATCCCTCTAATCCTCTAAGTGATCACGTGATCCAAATCAACTAAACCATGTCTGATCATCACGTGAGATGGAGTAGTTTCATTGGTGAACATCACTATGTTGATCATATCTACTATATGATTCATGCTCGACCTTTCGGTCTCCGTGTTCCGAGGCCATATCTGTTATATGCTAGGCTCGTCAAGTTAAACCTGAGTATTCTGCGTGTGCAACTGTTTTGCACCCATTGTATTTGAACGTAGAGCCTATCACACCCGATCATCACGTGGTGTCTCAGCACGAAGAACTTTCGCAACGGTGCATACTCAGGGAGAACACTTTTACTATGATAATTTAGTGAGGGGTCATCTTATAATGCTACCGTCAATCAAAGCAAGATAAGATGCATAAAAGATAAACATCACATGCAATCAATATAAGTGATATGATATGGCCATCATCATCTTGTGCTTGTGATCTCCATCTTCGAAGCACCGTCATGATCACCATCGTCACCGGCGCGACACCTTGATCTCCATCATAGCATCGTTGTCGTCTCGCCAATCTTATGCTTCTACGACTATCGCTACCGCTTAGTGATAAAGTAAAGCATTACAGGGCGATTGCATTGCATACAATAAAGCGACAACCAAATGGCTCCAGCCAGTTGCCGATAACTTGGTTACAAAACATGATCATCTCATACAATAAAATTTAGCATCACGTCTTGACCATATCATATCACAACATGCCCTGCAAAAACAAGTTAGACATCCTCTACTTTGTTTGTTGCAAGTTTTACGTGGCTGCTACGGGCTTAAGAAAGAACCAATCTAACCTACGCATCAATAACCACAACGATAGTTTGTCAAGTTGGTGCTGTTTTAACCTTCGCAAGGACCGGGCGTAGCCACACTCGGTTCAACTAAAGTTGGAGAAACTGACACCCGCCAGCCACCTGTGTGCAAAGCACATCGGTAGAACCAGTCTCGCGTAAGCGTACGCGTAATGTCGGTCCGGGCCGCTTCATCCAACAATACCACCGAACCAAAGTATGACATGCTGGTAAGCAGTATGACTTATATCACCCACAACTCACTTGTGTTCTACTCGTGCAAATAACATCAACACATAAAACCTAGGCTCAGATGACACTGTTGGGGAACGAAGTAATTTCAAAAAAATTCCTACGCACACGGAAGATCATGGTGATGCATAGCAACGAGAGGGGAGAGTGTTGTCTACGTACCCTCGTAGCCCGGAAGCGGAAGCGTTTAGCACAACGCGGTTGATGTAGTCGTATGTCTTCACGGCCCGACCGATCAAGCACCGAAACTACGGCACCTCCGAGTTCTAGCACACGTTCAGCTTGATGACGATCCCCGGACTCCGATCCAGCAAAATGTCGGGGAAGAGTTCCGTCAGAACGACGACGTGGTGACGATCTTGATGTTCTACCATCGCAGGGCTTCGCCTAAGCACCGCTACAATATTATCGAGGATTATGGTGGAGGGGGGCACTGCACACGGCTAAGAGAACGATCACGAAGATCAACTTGTGTGTCTAGAGGTGCCCCCCTGCCCCGTTATATAAAGGATCAAGGGGGAGCGACGGCGGTCCAGGAGGAGGTGCGCCAGGGAGGAGTCCTACTCCTACCGGTAGTAGGACTCCCTCCTTTTCCTTGTCCAACTAGGAGAGGGGGAAGGAAGGGAGAGAGGAGAGGAAGGAAAGGGGGGCGCCGCCTCCCCTCCTTGTCCAATTCAGACTAGAGGGGGAGGGGGCGCGCGGCCTGCCCTGGCCGCCCCTCCTCTTCTCCACTTTGGGCCCATGAGGCCCATTAACCCCTGGGGGGTTCCGGTAACCCCCCCGGTACTCCGGTTTTATCCGAAACTTCTCCGGAACACTTCCGGTGTCCGAATATAACCGTCCAATATATCAATCTTTATGTCTCAACCATTTCGAGACTCCTCGTCACGTCCGTGATCACATCCGGGACTCCGAACAATCTTAGGTACATCAAAATATATAAACTCATAATGAAACTGTCATCGTAACGTTAAGCGTGCGGACCCTACGGGTTCGAGAGCAATGTAGACATGACCGAGACACGTCTCCAGTCAATAACCAATAGCGGAACCTGGATGCTCATATTGGCTCCTACATATTCTACAAAGATCTTTATCGGTCAGACCGCATAACAACATACGTTGTTCCCTTTGTCATCGGTATGTTACTTGCCCGAGATTCGATCGTCGGTATCTCAATACCTAGTTCAATCTCGTTACCGGCAAGTCTCTTTACTCATTTTGTAATACATCATCTCGCAACTAACTCATTAGTTGCAATGCTTGCAAGGCTTATGTGATGTGCATTACCGAGAGGGCCCAGACATACCTCTCCGACAATCGGAGTGACAAATCCTAATCTCGAAATACGCCAACCCAACATGTACCTTTGGAGACACCTGTAGAGCTCCTTTATAATCACCCAGTTACGTTGTAACGTTTGGTAGCACACAAAGTGTTCCTCCGGCAAACGGGAGTTGCATAATCTCATAGTCATAGGAACATGTATAAGTCATGAAGAAAGCAATAGCAACATACTAAAACGATCGGGTGCTAAGCTAATGGAATGGGTCATGTCAATCACATCATTCTCCTAATGATGTGATCCCGTTAATCAAATGACAACACATGTCTATGGTTAGGAAACATAACCATCTTCGATTAACGAGCTAGTCAAGTAGAGGCATACTAGTGACGTTTAGTTTGTCTATGTATTCACACAAGTATTATGTTTCCGGTTAATACAATTCTGGCATGAATAATAAACATTTATCATGATATAAGGAAATAAAATAATAACTTTATTATTGCCTCTAGGGCATATTTCCTTCATGTTGCTCCACCGACGTACTCCTTCCTCCTATATATACCTACGTACCCCCAAATGATCAAAGACGGAGCCAAAACCCTAATTCCACCGCCGTAACTTTCTGTATCCACGAGATCCCATCTTGGGGCCTGTTCCAGAGCTCCGCCAGAAGGGGCATCGATCACGGAGGGATTCTACATCAACACCATAGCCCCTCCGATGAAGTGTGAGTAGTTTACCTCAGAACTTCGGGTCTATAGTTATTAGCTAGATGGTTTTTCTCTCTTTTTGGATCTCAATACAATGTTCTCCCCCTCTCTCGTGGAGATCTATTCGATGTAATCTTCTTTTGCGGTGTGTTTGTGGAGACCGATGAATTGTGGGTTGATGATCAAGTTTATCTATGAACAATATTTGAATCTTCTCTGAATTCTTTTATGTATGATTGGTTATCTTTGCAAGTCTCTTCGAATTATCAGTTTGGTTTGGCCTACTAGATTGATCTTTCTTGCAATGGGAGAAGTGCTTAGCTTTGGGTTCAATCTTGTGGTGTCCTTTCCCAATGAGAGTAGGGGCAGCAAGGCACGTATTGTATTGTTGCCATCGAGGATAACAAGATGGTTTTTTTTATCATATTGCGTGAATTTATCCCTCTACATCATATTAGCTTGCTTAAAGTGTTACTCTGTTCTTATGAACTTAATACTCTAGATGCATGTTGGATAGCGGTCGATGTGTGGAGTAATAGTAGTAGATGCAGGCAGGAGTCGGTCTACTTGTCTCGGATGTGATGCCTATATACATGATCATACCTAGATATTTTCATAACTATGCTCAATTCTGTCAATTGCTCAACAGTAATTTGTTCACCCACCGTAAAATACTTATGCTCTTGACAGAAGCCACTAGTGAAACCTATGGCCCCCGGGTCTATCTTCCATCATATTAATCTTCCAACACTTAGTTATTTTCATTGCCTTTTATTTTACTTTGCATCTTTATCATAAAAATACCAAAAATATTATCTTATCATATCTATCAGATCTCACTCTCGTAAGTGACCGTGTAGGGATTGATGATAACCTGCAAGTATAGGGGATCGCAACAGTTTTCGAGGGTAAAGTATTCAACCCAAATTTATTGATTCGACACAAGGGGAGCCAAAGAATACTCTCAAGTATTAGCAGCTGAGTTGTCAATTCAACCACACCTGGAAACTTACTATCTGCAGCAAAGTATTTAGTAGCAAAGTAATATGATAGTAGTGGTAACGGTAGCAAAAGGTAACAGTAGTAAAAGTAATGTTTTTGGTATTTTGTAGTGATGATAGCAATAGCAATGGGAAAGTAAATAAGCGAAGAACAATATATGGAAAGCTCGTAGGCAATGGATCGGTGATGGAGAATTATGCCAGATGCGGTTCATCATGTAACAGTCATAACCTAGGGTGACACAGAACTAGCTCCAGTTCATTGATATAATGTAGGCATGTATTCCGAATATAGTCATACGTGCTTATGGAAAAGAACTTGCATGACATCTTTTGTCCTACCCTCCCGTGGCAGCGAGGTCCTTATGGAAACTAAGGGATATTAAGGCCTCCTTTTAATAGAGTACCGGAACAAAGCATTAACACATAGTGAATACATGAACTCCTCAAACTACGGTCATCACCAGTAAGTATCCCGATTATTGTCACTTCGGGGTTAACGGATCATAACACATAATAGGTGACTATAGACTTGCAAGATAGGATCAAGAACTCTCATATATTGATGCAAACATAATAGGTTCAGATCTGAAATCATGGCGCTCGGGCCCTAGTGACAAGCATTAAGCATAGCAAAGTCATAGCAACATCAATCTCAGAACATAGTGGATACTAGGGATCAAACCCTAACAAAACTAACTTGATTACATGATAGATCCCATCCAACCCATCACCGTCCAGCAAGCCTACGATGGAATTACTCACGCACGGTGGTGAGCATCATGAAATTGGTGATGGAGGATGGTTGATGATGACGATGGCGACGGATTCCCCTCTCCGGAGCCCCGAACGGACTCCAGATCAGTCCTCCCGAGAGGTTTTAGGGCTTGGCGGCGGCTCCGTATCGTAAAACGCAATGAATTCTTATCTCTGATTTTTTCTCCCCGAAACACAATATATAGAGTTGGAGTTGGAGTCGGAGGACCTCCAGGGGCCCACGAGGTAGGGGGTGCGCCCTAGGGGGGCAGGCGCGCCCCCACCCTCGTGGACAGGTGGTGGGCCCCCTGGCCTTCATCTTTTGCAGGTATTTTTTATATTTTCCAAAAAGTTGCTCCGTGAAGTTTCAGGTCATTCTGAGAACGTTTGTTTCTGCACATAAATAACACCATGGTAATTCTGCTGAAAACAGCGTCAGTCCGGGTTAGTTCCATTCAAATCATGCAAGTTAGAGTCCAAAACAAGGGCAAAAGTGTTTGGAAAAGTAGATACGACGGAGACGTATCAATTGACAACCCCTTATCGCGTTGGTTGCGAGGATTTATTTGGTTTGTGTTGGTGTGAGGGACTCACGCGTAGCCTCCTACTGGATTGATACCTTGGTTCTCAAAAACTGAGGGAAATACTTACACTACTTTGCTGCATCACCCTTTCCTATTCAAGGGAAAACCAACGCAGTGCTCAAGAGGTAGCAATACCCTAAAAACTTCGGGGAGCAGAATAGATCGGGAGTTCCACCGCCAGAAGCCTCCGTGGCCACCAAAAACCAATCTAGACCCGTTCCGGCACCCTGCCGGAGGGGGAAATCCCTCTCCGGTGGCCATCTTCATCATCCCGGTGCTCTCCAGGACGAGGAGGGAGTAGTTCTCCCTTGGGGCTGAGGGTATGTACCAGTAGCTATGTGTTTGATCTCTCTCTCTCGTGTTCTTGAGGTGTCACGATCTTGATGTATCGCGAGCTTTGCTATTATAGTTGGATCTTGTGATGTTTCTCCCCCTCTACTCTCTTGGAATGGATTGAGTTTTCCCTTTGAAGTTGTATTATCGGATTGAGTCTTTAAGGATTTGAGAACACTTGATGTATGTTTTGGTGATCAACTTGCGAGTTCCGTGACCTCATGAACTTGTGCATAGGAGTTGGCACACGTTTACGTCTTGACTCTCCGGTAGAAACTTTGGGGCACTCTTTGAAGTTCTTTGTGTTGGTTGAATAGATGAATCTGAGATTGTGCGATGCATATCATATAATCATACCCACGGATACTTGAGGTGACATTGGAATATCTAGGTGACATTAGGGTTTTGGTTGATTTGTATATTAAGGTGTTATTCTAGTACAAACTCTATGATAGATCCAACGGAAAGAATAGCTTCATGTTATTTTACTACGGACTCTTGAATAGATCGATCAGAAAGGATAACTTTGAGGTGGTTTCGTACCCTACCATAATCTCTTCGTTTGTTCTCCGCTATTAGTGACTTTGGAGTGACTCTTTGTTGCATGTTGAGGGATAGTTATATGATCCAATTATGTTGTTATTGTTGAGAGAACTTGCACTAGTGAAAGTATGAACCCTAGGCCTTGTTTCAATGCATTGCAATAGCGTTTGTGCTCACTTTTATCATTAGTTACCTTGCTGTTTTTATATTTTCATATTACAAATACTCATATCTATCATCCATATTGCACTTGTATCACCATCTCTTCGCCGAACTAGTGCACCTATACAATTTACCATTGTATTGGGTGTGTTGGGGACACAAGAGACTCTTTGTTATTTGGTTGCAGGGTTGCTTGAGAGTGACCATCTTCATCCTACGCCTCCCACGGATTGATAAACCGTAGGTCATCCACTTGAGAGAAATTTGCTACTGTCCTACAAACCTCTGCACTTGGAGGCCCAACAACGTCTACAAGAAGAAGGTTGTGTAGTAGACATCAAGCCCCCTTCTTCTTCTTCCTTGACCTTCCCCCTAGATGGGAGAAGGGTTTCCCCTCTGGTCCATGGCCACCATGGCGGCGAAGGGGCGAGAGCCCCTCCGAGATTGGATCTGTCTCTCTCTGTTTCTGCGTTTCTGATTCTGCCCTTTCACCGTTTCTTAAATTCCCAGAGATCCGTAACTCCGATTGGGCTGAATTTTGGACACGATTTTTATCCAGATATTAGCTTTCTTGCGGAGAAAGAAGGGTACCTACTGCCTTACAGTGTGGCCACGAGGGCCCAGGGCGCGCTTGACCCTTGGGGCGCGCCCCCTGCCTCATGGCCCCCTCGGGCATCGTCTCGCGTTGATTCTTCTTCCCAAAATCACATATATTCCAAAAAAAATCTCCGTCAGTTTTTATCCCGTTTGGACTCCGTTTGATATGGATTTTCTGCGAAAGAAAAAACATGCAACAAACAGGAACTGTCACTGGGCACTGGAACAATATGATAGTCCCAAAAATAGTATAAAAAGTTTCCAAAAGTATATGAAAGTTGTAGAATATTAGCATGGAACAATCAAAAATTATAGATACGATGGAGACGTATCAGTTTACTTACCGTACCTCATACCTATTCCTTTTCGGAGTCTGAAACGTTCTGGAGAGTGTCCCTTATGTATTCCTCCGGGGTTACGGTTTCAATAACATTAGTTTCAACATTTATGGGATTACCTGAGATATAATGTTTGATTCTTTGATCGTTCACCACCCTCGGATTTGTGCCTTCGAAGTTGTTGATTTTTATGGCACCGGAATGATAGACCTCCTCGATGATGTAAGGACCTTACCATTTAGAGAGGAGTTTGCTAGCAAAAAATCATAAACGAGAGTTGTATAACAATACATAATCACCTACATTAAACTCACATTTTTGTATCCTTTTATCATGCCATCTTTTAACTTTTTCTTTAAACAGTTTGGCATTCTCTTAGGCTTGGGTTCTCCATTCATCAAGTGAGCTAATGTCAAAAAGCCTCTTCTCACCGGAAAGTTTGAAGTCATAGTTGAGCTCTTTAATAGCCCAATATGACTTATGTTCTAATTCAAGAGGTAAGTGACATGCTTTACCATAAACCATTTTATATGGAGACATACCCATGGGATTTTTATATGCAGTTCTGTAAGCCCATAATGCATCATCAAGTTTCTTCGACCAATTCTTTCTAGATCTATTAACAGTCTTTTGCAAAATAAATTTAAGCTCTCTATTACTTAATTCTACTTGACCACTAGACTGTGGATGATATGGAGATGCAATTCTATGATTAACATCATACTTAGCAAGCATTTTAGGAAAAGCACCATGAATAAAATGCGAGCCACCATCAGTCATTAGATATCTAGGGACTCCAAATCTCAGAAAAATAACTTCTTTAAGCATATTAATAGAGGTGTTATGATCAACACTACTAGTTGGAATAGCTTCTACCCACTTAGTAACGTAATCAACAACAACTAAAATATGTGTATACCCATTAGAGGAAGGAAACGGTCCCATATAATCAAAGCCCCAAACATCAAATGGTTCAATAACAAGTGAATAATTCATAGGCATTTCTTGACGTCTACTAATATTACCAATTCTTTGACATTCATCACAAGACAAGACAAACTTATGGGCATCCTTGAAGAGAGTAGGCCAATAAAAACCGGATTGCAACACCTTATGTGCAGTTCTGTCTCCAGCATGGTGTCCTCCATAAGCCTCGGAGTGGCACTTGCGTAGGATCTATTCCTATTCATGCTCAGGCACACAACGTCTAATAATACCATCTACTCCTTCTTTATAAAGATGTGGGTCATCCCAGAAGTAATGTCTTAAATCATAGAAGAACTTTTTCTTTTGCTGGTATATGAAACTAGGTGGTATAAATTTAGCAACAATGTAATTAGCATAATCAGCATACCATGGAGCAGTACGAGAAGCATTTATGACAGCTAATTGTTCACCAGGAAAGCTATCATCAATAGGTAGTGGGTCATCAAGAACATTTTCTATCCTAGACAGTCTGCAACGGGGTTCTCAGCTCCCTTTCTATCAATAATATGCAAATCAAATTCTTGAAGCAAGAGAACCCATCTAATAAGTCTTGGTTTAGCATCTTTATTTTCCATAAGATATTTAATGGTAGCATGATCAGTGTGAACAGTTACTTTAGAATCAACAATATAAGGTCTGAACTTATCACTAGCAAATACAATTGCTAAAAATTCTTTTTCAGTAGTAGAATAATTTCTTTGGGCACTGTCTAGAGTTTTACTAGCATATTGAATAACATTTAATTTCTTATCAACTCTTTGTCCTAGAACAGCCCCTACAACATAGTCACTAGCATCACACATAATTTCAAATGGTAGATTCCAATCAGGAGGCTGAACAATAGGTGCTGAAATCAAAGCTTTGTTAAGTATTTCAAATGCTTCTACACAATCATCATCAAAGACAAAAGGGACATCTTTTTGTAAGAGATTAGTCAGAGGCCGAGAAATTTTAGAGAAATCCTTAATGAACCTCCTATAAAAACCGGCATGACCAAGGAAACTTCTTATACCTTTGATGTCTTTAGGACACGGCATCTTTTCAATAGCATCAACTTTAGCTTTATCAACTTCAATACCTCTTTCAGAATTTTATGCCCCAAGACAATACCTTCATTAACCATAAAGTGGCATTTCTCCCAATTCAAGACAATATTAGTTTCTTCACATCTCTGCAAAACTCGATCAAGGTTGCTTAAGCAATCATCAAAAGAAGTCCCATAAATGGAGAAATCATCCATGAATACCTCAACAATCTTTTCAAAAAAGTCAGAGAATATAGCAGTCATACATCTTTGAAAATTAGCAGGTGCATTACATAAACCAAAAGGCATACGTCTATAAGCAAAGGTACCGAAAGGGTAAGTAAAAGTTGTCTTTTCTTGATCTCTTTTGACACAGGTATTTGAGAGAAACCAGAATAACCATCTAGAAAGCAAAAATGTGTATGTTTGGATAATCTTTCTAGCATTTGATCAATAAAAGGTAACGGATAATGATCCTTTTTAGTAGCTTTATTTAATTTGCGGAAATCAATTACCATTCTATAACCTGTAACAATTCTTTGTGGGATCAATTCATCTTTATCATTAGGAACAACAGTAATACCTCCCTTCTTAGGGACACAATGGACAGGACTTACCCACTGACTATCAGCAACGAGATAAATTATACCTGCCCCCAGAAGCTTTAGTATTTCTTTTCTTACCACTTCTTTCATCTTAGGATTTAACCATCGTTGGTGATCAAAAACTGGTTTAGCGTCTTTCTCCAGCTTTATTTTGTGTTTTCATAGAGTGGGACTAATGCCCTTAAGATCATCAAGAGTATACCCAATAGCAGCACGGTGCTTCTTCAAAGTTTTCAATAATTTCTTTTCTTCATGCTCTGAAAGGTTAGCACTAATAATAACAGGATATATCTCTTTCTCATCAAGATAAGCATATTTAAGAGTATCTGGTAAAGGTTTAAGCTCAAACACAGGATCACCCTTAGCTAGGTGGAGGAGGATCCCCTAGGATTTCAACAGGCAAGTTGTGTTTCAAAATAGGTCCCTGTTTAAAGAATACTTCATCTATTTCCCTTCTTTCATTCATAAACATATCATTTTCATGGTCTAGCAAATATTGTTCTAAAGGATCACTAGGAGGCACAGCAATAGAAGAAAGACCAATAATTTCATCTTTACTAGGCAATTCTTTATCATGGGGTTGTCTACAAAATTTAGCAAAATTAAACTCATGAGACATATCCCCTAAACCAACAGAAACAATATCCTTATTGCAGTCTATCTTAGCATTAACAGTACTCAAGAAGGGTCTACCAAATATAATGGGACAAAAGTCATCTTGTGGGGAACCAAGAACAAGAAAATCAACAGGATATTTAACTTTCCCACACAAGACTTCAACATCTCTAACAATCCCAACTGGTGAAATAGTATCTCTATTGGCAAGCTTAATTGTAACATCTATCTCTTCTATCTCAGCAGGTGCAATTTCATGCATAATTTCTTTGTATAAGGAATGCGGTATTGCACTTGCACTAGCACCCATATCACATAAGCCATGATAGCAATCATCTCCTATTTTAACAGAAATAACAGGCATGCCTACAACAGGTCTATGTTTATTTTTAGTATCAGGTCTAGCAATTCTAGCAGATTCCTTGTAGAAGTAAATAACATGCCCATCAATATTATCAGCCAAGAGATCTTTAACCATAGCAACACTAGGTTCAACTTTAATTTTCTCAGAGGGAGTAGGTGTTCTAGTATTACTCTTACGAACCACAGTTGAAGCTTTAGCATGATCCTTTATTCTAACAGGGAAAGGTGGTTTCTCAATATAAGCCGTGGGAACTACAGGATCATTATAAGTGATAGTCTTTTCTTCAACTTTAATAGGTGCAACTACTTTTACTTCAATGGGAGGATTATATTTAAACCACTTCTCCTTAGGGAGATCAACATGAGTAGCAAAGGATTCACAGAAAGAAGCTACTATCTCAGAGTCAAGTCCATATTTAGTGCTAAATTCATGGAAAACATCGGTATCCATAAAAGATTTAACACAATCAAACTTAGGTGTTATACCTGACTCCTTACCTTCGTCGAGATCCCAATCTTCAAAGTTGCGTTTAGTTCTCTCCAATAAATCCCATTTGAATTCAATAGTCTTCATCATAAAAGATCCAGTACAAGAAGTATCGAGCATGGAGCGATTGCTGAGAGAAAGCCAAGCATAAATTTTTTGAATAATCATTTTTTAGAGCTCATGATTGGGGCATGAATATAACATTAACTTAAGCCCCCCCCCCCAAGCTTGAGCGATGCTTTCTCCTTCGCAAGGCCAAAAAATATATATATATAATTACGATCATGATGAACAAGATGCATAGGATAAAACTTCTGATGAAATTCCAATTTCAATCGTTGGTAGTTCCATGATCCAATATCATCACATAGCCTAAACCATGTCAATGCATCTCCCTTCAAAGATAAAGGGAAGAACTTCTTCTTGATAACATCCTCGGGCCTACCTGCAAGCTTAAATAATCCACAAACTTCATCCACATAGATTAGGTGCAAATTGGGATGTAATGTTCTGTCACCTCTGACAGGATTAGCTAGCAGTTTCTCTATCATACCCGAAGGGATTTCAAAGTAAACATTTTCAGTAGGTTCAATAGGTTGAGGAGAAACTCTTTGCTCTACTGGTCGGGATGAAGATACCCCGCACAAGCCCCTCAATGGATTATGTTCCATAGTAACAAGTGACAGTAAATTTTACCACACTATATAAATTTCTCCTTACCAAATTCCACCTACCAAAGGAGCTTCACTCCCCGGCAACGGTGCCAGAAAAGAGTCTTGATGACCCACAAGTGTAGGGGATCTATCATAGCCTTTTCGATAAGTAAGAGTGTCGAACCCAACGAGGAGCAGAAGGAAATGATAAGCGGTTTTCAGCAAGGTATTCTCTGCAAGCACCGAAATTATCGATAACAAATAGTTTTGTGATAAGGTAATTTGTAACGGGTAACAAGTAATAAAAGTAAATAAGGTGCAGCAAGAGGGCCCAATCCTTTTTGTAGCAAAGGACAAGCCTATACAAACTTTTATATAAAGGAAAGCACTCCCGAGGACACATGAGAATTATCGTCAAGCTAGTTTTCATCACGATCATATGATTCGCGTTTGGTACTTTGATAATTTGATACGTGGGTGGACCGGTGCTTGGGTACTGCCCTTACTTGGACAAGCATCCCACTTATGATTAACCCCTATTGCAAGCATCCGCAACTACAACAGAAGTATTAAGGTAAAACTAACCATAGCATGAAACATATGGATCCAAATCAGCCCCTTACAAAGCAACGCATAAACTAGGGTTTAAGCTTCTATCACTCTAGCAACCCATCATCTACTTATTACTTCCCAATGCCTCCCTCTAGTCCCAAACAATGGTAAAGTGTCATGTAGTCGACGTTCACATGAAACCACTAGAGGGATGACAACATACATCTCATCAAAATATCGAACGAATACCAAATTCACATGACTACTTATAGCAAAACTTCTCCCATGTCCTCAGGAACAAATGTAACTACTCACAAAGCATATTCATGTTCATAATCAGAGGGGTATTAATATGCATAATGGATCTGAACATATGATCTTCCACCAAGTAAACCAACTAGCATCAACTACAAGGAGTAATCAACACTACTAGCAACCCACAGTACCAATCTATGGTTTGGGTACAAAGATTGGATACAAGAGATGAACTAGGGTTTGAGATGAGATGGTGCTGGTGAAGATGTTGATGGAGATTGACCCCCTCCCAATGAGAGGATCGTTGGTGATGACAATGGTGATGATTTCCCCCTACCGGAGGGAAGTTTCCCCGGCAGAACAGCTCCGCCGGAGCCCTAGATTGGTTCCGCCAAGGTTCCGCCTCGTGGCGGCGGAGTTTCGCCCCATGAGCTAGATTATGATTTTTTGTCCTTGACGAAAGACTCCATATAGCCAAAGATGGGCATCAAAGGTCCACCAGGGGGCCCACGAGGCAGGGGGCGCGCCCAGGGGGTAGGGCGCGCCCCCCACCCTCGTGGACGGTGTGTGGCCCCCCTCTGGTACTTCTTTCGCCCAATATTTTTTATATATTCTGAAAATAATTACCATGGAGTTTCAGCACTTTTGGAGATGTGCAGAATAGGTCTCTAATATTTGCTCCTTTTCCAGCCCAGAATTCCAGCTGCCGGCATTCCCCCTCTTCATGTAAACTTTGTAAAATAAGAGAGAAAAGGCATAATTATTGTGACATAATGTGTGATAACAGCCCATAATTCAATAAATATCGATATAAAAGCATGATGCAAAATGGACGTATCAACTCCCACTCACTTCTTTCAAGAGAAACTCCTTCTCTAGAAAGGATCCATTCTTAGCAATGAATATCTTGCCTTCGGATCTGTGATAGAAGGTGTACCCAACAGTCTCCTTTGGGTATCCTATGAAGACACATTTCTCTGGTTTGGGTTCGAGCTTATCAGGTTGAAGCTTTTTCACATACGCATCGCAGCCCCAAACTTTAGGAAACGACAACTTGGGTTTCTTGCCAAACCACAGTTCATATGGTGTCGTCTCAACGAATTTCGATGGTGCCTTATTTAACGTGAATGCAACCGTCTCTAAAGCATAACCTCAAAACGATAGCGGTAAATCAGTAAGAGACATCATAGATCGCACCATATATATTAGAGTGTGGTTACGACGTTCGGACACACCATTACGATGTGGTGTTCCAGGTGGCGTGAGTTGCGAAACTATTTCGCATTGTTTCAAATGAAGACCAAACTCATAACTCAAATATTCACCTCCATGATCAGATCGTAGAAACTTAATTTTCTTGTTACGATGATTTTCCACTTCACTCTGAAATTCTTTGAACTTTTCAAATGTTTCAGACTTATGTTTCATCAAGTAGATATACCCATATCTGCTCAAATAATCTGTGAAGGTCAGAAAATAACGATACCCGCCGCGAGCATCAACACTCATCAGACCACATACATCAGTATGTATATTTCCAACAAGTCTGTTGCTTGCTCCATTGTTCCGGAGAACAGAGTCTTAGTCATCTTGCCCATGAGGCATGGTTCGCAAGCATCAAGTGATTCATAATCAAGCGATTCCAAAAGCCCATCAGCATGGAGTTTCTTCATGCGCTTTACACCAATATGACCTAAAAAGTAGTGCCACAAATAAGTTGCACTACCATTATTAAACTTATATATTTTGGCTTCAATACTATGAATATGTGTATCACTACTATCGAGATTCAATAAAAATAGACCACTCATCAAGGGTGCATGACCATAAAAGATATTACTCATATAAATAGAACAACAATTATTCTTTGATTTAAATGAATAACCGTCTCGCATCGAACAAGATCCGGATATAATGTTCATGCTTAACGCTGGCACCAAATAACAATTATTCAGGTCTAATACTAATCCCAAAGGTAGATGTAGAGGTAGCGTGCCGACGGCGATCACATCGACTTCGGAACCATTTCCCACGCGGATCGTCACCTCGTCCTTAGCCAATCTTCGTTTAATCTGTAGCTCCTGTTTCGAGTTGCAAATATGAGCAATAGAACCAGTATCAAATACCTAGGCACTACTACAAGCATTAGTAAGGTACACATCAATAACATGTATATCAAATATACCTTTCACTTTGCCATCCTTCTTATCCGCCAAATACTTGGGGCAGTTCCGCTTCCAGTGACCAGTCCCTTTGCAGTAGAAGCACTCAGTCCCAGGCTTAGGTCCAGACTTGGGATCCTTCACTTGAGCAGCAACTTGCTTGTTGTTCTTCTTGAAGTTCCCCTTCTTCTTCCCTTTGCCCTTTTTCTTGAAACTAGTGGTCTTGTTGACCATCAACACTTGATGCTCCTTCTTGATTTCTACCTCCACGGCTTTCAGCATTGCAAAGAGCTCGGGAATTGTCTTATCCATCCCTTGCATATTATAGTTCATCACGAAGCTTTTGTAGCTTGGTGGCAGTGATTGAAGAACTCTGTCAATGACACTATCATCAGGAAAATTAACTCCCAGTTGAGTCAAGTGGTTGTGGTACCCATGTTGGGGAACACAGTAATTTCAAAAAAAATCCTACGCACATGCAAGATCCATCTAGGTGATGCATATCAATGAGAGGGGAGAGTGATGTCCATGTACCATCGTAGACCGTAAGCGGAATCGTTATGACAACGCGGTTGATGTAGTCGTGCGTCTTCACGATCCGACCGGTCCTAGCATCGAAGGTACGGCACCTCCGGGATCTGCACACGGTCAGCTCGGTGACGCCCCACGAACTCTAGATTCAGCTGAGGTCGAGCGAGAGTCTCGTCAGCACGACGGCGTGATGACGGTGATGTTGAAGTTACTGACGCAGGGCTTCGCCTAAGCTCTACAACGATATGACCGAGGTGGAAATCTATGGAGGGGGGAACCTATGACGCCCCGAGACCGATGTGCCAGGTGTCCTCTAGTTATTCGCTGTTGTTGCCTTGTCATTTGCTTGCGTGTTGCATTCTTGCCATGTCATCATCCGCATTGCATCATCATGTTTTCAAAACTTGCATCCGTCCGGGTCTCCCAGTTTCTTCCGTTGTCCGTTCTGAGCCCAGACACACTTGCACGCGCCCGCGGCACGTCCGAAATATTATTTTATGAGTGGCCGGAAAAATGTTATCAGAATGGTTTGAAAGTTGGCATGCGGTGTTTTTATAGTGTAGATAGACCGCCTGTCAAGTTTCATCGCATTCGGAGTTTGTTTGATAGCCCAACCGTTAAACTATAGCGGCATTATAGCCGGGCACACGTCGGACGTTTTCGGTCTCCGAAAACAGTCGCTGGGCCTCCCTCTCTTCTCTTCTCTCAGCTCGAGACCGTCTATACAACTCACTACCTACCGCCAGGTCCAACCTAACCTCTCTCGTCAGCCCACAGCCCCCCTCGCGCGCGTCCGAAAGTGGTCCCAAACCCGACCCGGACTGTCGCCACCGTTGTGTCCGGATCATCCCCAAACGTCTACAAAACGTCACCATTTTCTTATTGGGGCTTCCTAACCTTTTTATCTCGGACCATCCGATTTTATCGGAGGGATCAAATAGTCTAACATTTAATCCCCTACTATATAAACCTGCCTAACCCAAGAATTTAGAAGCCCTATCACATCCTCCCAGCCGCCGCCAGTCCTCTTCCACATCGGGATCCCTCCCGATCCTTCTCCGCCCAACCAGATCGCAGCTGCCACCGCTCCTCCTCGATCCAGCCATCCAACCAGCCCCTGCAAACCACCACGCTGACAGCCTCCCCGTTTTGCTTTGCAGCAGCCGTTCGGGCACCGGGCCCCGCTCCCCTGGATCCCCTCGCAGTCGAGCCACCAATCAGTCGGCGCTCCCAAGCCCAAGCTCCTGAGCACCTCGTGCTCGTCCTCCTCGCCTGAGCCTCCTTCCAGGGAAGCAAAGGACTGAACCAGCACAGCCGCGCTTGAGCGCTCCCGAGGCTGAGCTCCTCGAACGCTGTGCCGCCCCGGCGAACCTGCCAGCCGGCGACCCCGTCCTCAGGCCGGCCCCGTCGCGCCACCTCTTCCTTCCCTTCCTCCTCTAGTTCTTCTCCCTCTCACTCCCTCCACCTCTCTGTTTTCTCTCACAGGGAGAACACGATGTGCCTGCCTCCATGGATTTCGCACCGGAGTCACCGACCGCGCCTCGTTCCTGGATGCAGGAGCACGAGCTCCCTCCTCCTTGTTGCACGCATCGCTCGCCGAGCCGTCGAGCCGCCCGAGTACCTCCTCCAGTTCGTAGCCCCGGCCACCAAAGCTCTCACCGCCGACGAGCCTTGCTAATCCCCTCGCCAGGTCAACCACTCCCCGTCGCTCCTCTTCCTCGCCTGTCTCTCTCTCCCTGACCCTCTCTCTGCCCTTGTACAGGCACGGCCGCCGGAGTGTCGTACCTCGCCGCCTTATCGCCCCACCTGCCGGATCCGCCCCTTCCCCGCCGTCCGCCGGCGTCCTGCTTCTCTGGAGCCGCAGCGCCGTCCCCTGCTTCACGAACGAGACGAGTGCAACGCTCCTGCTTCGTTGACCTCGACCGCCCGAGCCGGCCTTCTGCTGCTGTTGACCACCTGCCAAAGGCCCAGTTCGCCCCGGCCCAACTCCGTAGCGCCAGCCGGATCCGGCCTCAAGGCCAATGTGCGCCGCCCTCCAGATCCCCTCTTCCTGTTGGGCCAACAGGATTGGCCCATGTAGTATTTTTTTTTCTCGGGACGAATTTAGCTTTTATCCAGTGTTTTACAGATTTGCAGAAAAACCCTCCATGTTCATGCATTTAATAACTCATCATCCGTCCACCGGATTAAAATGTTTTATATATGAAACTTGTTTAGAATCTTGTCTAGTTTCATAATATGTCATTTTTATCCATGTTTGAAATGTTTAAACCTGTTGTTTGCATTAATTTGATCCTATGCCATGCTAAAATACTTTGGTTCATAACTAAATAACCGTAACTCGGTTTGTAATAACTTTATATGTAAATGGGGTAGAAAAATGCCTAGTTTAACATGGTGGCTTTACTTTGCATGTTTAACAACTCTAAAATTGTGTTTAGGGCAGAATAGTACCATAACCAAAATATGCACATGAGGATTTTTCCGGACTTGTTGCTTGTTGTTCCGGCCTCATTTAAACTTGCCTAGATAGGTAGTTTTCTTTTGCTTCACCCTCTTGCCATGTTTAACAACATTTAATATTGTTGGGTACATAAACAAGATCGAACTAAATAAGTCACGTGGTGTTTCATCAATATGCAACGGAGTTGCATATTGAGCTCCACTTAATTTGTAGGGTTGTTTGTGCATTTTGCCATGCCATGCCTCATTAAACCGGACATGCATCATACTTGTTTGCGCATCGTGCCATGCTTATGTGATGCTTGTTTAATATGTTGTTTGCTTTCTTTCCGGTGTACTTCTTCTCGGTAATCCGGTAACGTTGCGTTTGTGAGGATACGTTGGCTACATTCGTTTGTCTTCTTCATGGACTCGTTCTTCTTCCTTGCGGGATCTCAGGCAAGATGACTGTCGGTGTCAAAACCGGCGGATCTCGGGTAGGGGGTCCCGAACTTTGCGTCTAGGCCGGATGGTAACCGGAGGCAAGGGACACGAAGTTTTACCCAGGTTCGGGCCCTCTTGATGGAGGTAAAACCCTACGTCCTGCTTGATTAATATTGATGATATGGGTGTTACAAGAGTAGATCTACCATGAGATAAGAGAGGCTAAACCCTAGAAGCTAGCCTACGGTATGATTGTATGTTGTGATTGTTGTCCTACGGACTAAAACCCTTCGGTTTATATAGACACCGGAGAGGGTTAGGGTTACACAAGGTTGGTTACAAAGGAGGAGATATCCATATACGTATTGCCTAGCTTGCCTTCCATGCCAAGTAGAGTCCCATCCGGACACGAGACGAAGTCTTCAATCTTGTATCTTCATAGTCTAACAGTCCGGCCAATGGAGATAGTCCGGCTGTATGGAGACCCCCTAATCCAGGACTCCCACAGTAGCCCCAGAACCAGGCTTCAATGACGATGAGTCCGGCGCGCAGTTGTCTTCGGCATTCCAAGGCGGGTTCCTTCTCTCAATACATCACAGAAGAATTTGAATATGAGGATAGTGTCCGACCCTGCAAAATAAGTTCCACATTTCACCGTAGAGAGAATAATGTTTTCGCAGATCTAATCCGCTAGCTTGTTTTGGCAACATGAAGTCATGTCATGGCCTGGTGATTATTCGAACCGTTTCTTTTAACCAGCCCCGCACATAACGCGAGGCAATTTTTCGACGCGTCTTGTCAAAGCAGAGATCGTGTCCCCTTATTACGGGATTCTCATCAATACGGGCGTGGGTAACCCAATCGCGCCATCAATTGCGGCGCTTGGGGGATAAGCGAGTTTTACCAGGCAAGTGGGGACGTTTAATTTTGTCCGCCCATATAAAGGGATAAGGATTCACCTTTCTATCCACGCCTTCTTCCTCCTCTGCTCATCCGCTCCCGCACACTCGAGCTCTAGCGCCCAAGTCCTCACTTCCATCTCAACCTTCTCCAACCATGTCCGGAGCGGGGGGCAAGTGGATGGTCTCCTCCGTCACGGAGGGAGACGTCAAGAAACTGAGGAGAGTCGGATACCTGCCCGACGATATCGCGCACCGGCTCCCAGATGAGGGACAGCTCATCCCCACCCCCGAGCCCCATGAGAGGGTGGTATTCCTCACCCATTTCCTCCGCGGACTGGGATTCCCTCTCCATCCCTTCGTCCGGGGGCTCATGTTTTATTATGGCCTGGATTTCAACGATCTGGCCCCGAACTTCATCCTCAACATCTCGGCGTTTATCGTCGTGTGTGAGGCCTTCCTCCACATCAAGCCCCACTTCGGCTTATGGCTGAAGACCTTCATTGTCAAGACGAAGGTAGTGAGCGGCCGCCAGGCGGACTGCGGAGGCGCCATGGTGGGCAAGATGCCCAACATCACATGGCTCGAGGGCACCTTCGTGGACACCATAAAGGGGTGGCAATTGGGGTGGTTCTATATCACCGAGCCGCGCGACCCCACATGGGTAGCGGCCCCCGAGTTCCGATCTGGCATCCCCATGCGGCTCACCTCCTGGAAAGAGAAGGGCCTGTCCTGGGGTAATTCAAAAGAGCTGACCGGACTCCAGTCATGTATTCAGAACATGGTGGATAAGAAGCTCAAGCTTGTCAACATAGTCCAGGTTATGCTCGTCCGCCGGATACTCCCGTGCCAACAACGGGATTTTACCTTGTGGGAGTTCAATCTGGCGCAGCACCGAACTCTGAACAAGCTCTTCGACACGACTCATGAAGATGCCTGGAGGGTGCTGTTCAAGGGCGTCGCGGTCCCTCCCCCCATTACTGAGGATCACGGATTCAGCGCGAAGCGCCATGCCAGTGTGGTAAGTTGTTTTACCTTTCACAGGATACTTGTTTTCTATATAGATTGATTCTATGCGGGATCTAAACTCCCGTGCCGTTAACAGGACTGGCAGAAGATAGCCGGACAAATCGACTGTCCGGCTCCCTTGCCCGAAGGCCTTGCAGACGCCCTTCTGGTGAAGATGTTGACTCCGGCCCCTTATAAGGTGCCGGAGAAGACCAAGAAGGCCAAGGGAGCTCGAAAGAGTTCCCGACGCCAGGCGTCGTCGGACTCACCGTCTGATGAGTCTGCGGCGCACTCTTCCCCCGAAGATGAGGAAGAGGAAGAAGAGGCTCCCCCACCGACTGGGGAGACAAGAAAAGGAAGGCCGCCCCAACTGGGGAGGCTAGAGGGTCCAAGAAGAGAAGGACGCTCCTTCCGGACAGCTCTACCGCCGCCGATGAAAGTGAAGACGAGTGGTTGCCCAGGGCCAAGCCCCAGGGGAGATCATAAGTATTCGGATACCAAAGTAACCCATAGGATTCCTTTGCCGCATTGCTTTCCCTAACGCCGAACTCAATTGTGCAGGCCGCCCTGAGCCAATATCGAGGTATCCTCGGACGGCTCCCTGGGCTCGTCGGACATGGATAGCGATCCAGGCCCGACCGCCACCTCCCCTCATCCAGCTGACGACGCCAAGGTGCTGTCTCAAGAGGCACCGGATTGAGGGGGATAGTCCCGGAGGCGCCTCGAGGCGACCTTTCAGACTCCGGGAGCCGAGGGGACGGGGTCCCCGAGAGCTCTGAGTTCGGCCCTCAGCCGAACACCGCGCCGAACCGTCCAACGGTTCCGAGCTCGGGTAGGCGGTCCCCTTCTAAGGGGGGTGAGATGCCTGTGCCGGCAACCTCTGTCCATCTAGAGGCGCCGGACAATATGTTGGAAGCGCTTCGAAGCGCTTCCATCGAGGAGGAGCACCGCACTATCATGAGTGCGGTGATCCAGAAGGTTCAGTTCGCCAAGAGCAGATTGACTGAAGCCTGTACTAGCCTTCTAACAGGCTTCGAGGTAAGTGTTTTTTTAATGTAGTAGAAATATTACCGCATAGACAGTAGCCCTTGATGCTTTGTTCGGTGTTCACAAAGAAAAGCCGAACAGAGGATCAAATAATATCGCAAGAGTCTAATATAAGTATGTCAATATGCATATGCAGGCTTCGCTGCTGGCGTCCACCGCACTAACTGCGTAGGTCGTCGTACTGAAGGAGGCCCTCGAGGGGTCCCAGAAAGAGCTCGACCTTGCTAAGAGGCAGCTCGAGGAGAACAAGGGTAAGTAATACCCTATCTGTAGATGAGAAAAAGGACGCGATTGCTAAATGATAGGATCATTGTATGTTTGCCAGGGGCCACGACCGAGGCGGCGACCCTGAAGCAAGCGCTGTCCCAGGCCGAAGAAAAGGCGGCCCGGGAGCGCACCAAGCGAGAGAGGCACGAGGCTCGGGTGGGCGAGGTGCAGCAAGAGCTCCAGGCTCTCGTGACAAAGCACGAGGCGTTGGAGCTTGACTTGAAGACGAGAGAGTCTGAGCTTGCCGCGGCCTGTGAGAGCGCGAAGAGTGCCAAGGCCGAGGCCCAGAAGGCCCTTCAGGAGATCGACGTGATAAAGAAGATAGCGGCGGGTAAGGCTTTCTATATGCAAAGCAAGCATGTAAAAGTAAATTATCGATTACTTACCCGGATCCGGAGCTCTTCAGGAGCATTCGCAGATTTGCCCCGCAGTGTGTCCGATGCCGCACAATTTTACCAGGCCGAGGACGGTAGCTCAACGGAGAAGCTGTTCTGGTCTCAGTATGCTGAGGCCGAACATCCGGTGCCGATGAGTGACCAGCTGAAGCAGATGGCCGAGCTACATAAGGCGGCCGATCGGGCCATGAAGGGCTTCATAGTCCGGTTGTGGCCTGGCGATGCCCTTCCGAACAGCTTCTTTGGCCTGGTGAGGCGGCTTGTGGATGCCTGCCCATGGCTAGAGGTCGTCAAGCGATCCTTCTGCGTTGAAGGTGCACGTCGGGCCTTCGCCCGTGTAAAAACGCAGTGGGTCAAGCTAGATGCCGTGAAGCTGATCAAGGAGGGGCCGCCGGAGGGCAAGGAGCACCACCACCCCGAGATGTACTACAAGGGTGTTCTGTCGGGCGCCCGTCTTATCGCGGATGAGTGTTCGCAAAATGTAATATTTGAATGAGACTTGCTCGTTTTGTCCTGTGTGTATGAAAACCTGTATCGTATTCGCTATGCAATGCTTGTGTGAATTTAAAATATTACCTTCTGTTTGGCTGTTTATCCAATCTGAGAGATGGCTAGTCCTCGGCTTCTGCCCCCATGCCACGAGTGCCGGGGTGTTCGGGATAAACCTGAGCACTCTTGTTCCCATATTTGGGTCATTCGAGGGAGGTGCTCAGCACAACGAACAAGGCAACCGGACTAATAATGCTTTACGACTCTCACTTAGGCATAGAATTCTATAATTTTAAATTTCGGCGAAGCCCCTGGTATTCGGAAGGCCGAATTCGGGGCGCGATACACGCCTGTAAGCCGGATGGAGCCGCCCCCTCGCCCTAAGTGGCATAAGTCTTTAGGGACTCGAAAAACCTCGCCGAACAGCGACCAGTCTCTCGCCTTATCATGACAGTCAGTTTTAGCTTTCTCTACTGAGGTGCTCGGCCCGGCAGAACCGGGGCACAATCGCAGTAGTTCTCCTAGCGCTACCTTAACCGATAGAGCGGAACGTAAGATACCAAAACATAGGAGCCGGGCAAACCCAACATTTGACCAAAGACATGATTCGGAGCTGATGCATATAATGCTATAAGTTCGGGGTGCCGCACTTGTGAAAGTGTTCAGACTTTTCACACCATATTGTGGGTACGTAAGCCCCTGGTGCATTGGCCGTACCAGAGTGTACGGTTGCTAGGCTGTAACACCCCGGATATAACTTTCCCAATTTGTACTCCAACTCTTTCCGTTTCCGGTGATAAGTTTTATTTATTTCCTCGGCTTCGGGTTTTGTCTCCGTGTGTTGTTGTCGTTGTCATGCATCTCATATCATGTCATCATGTGCATTGCATTTGCAAATGTGTTCGTCTCATGCATTCGAGCATTTTCCCCATTGTCTGTTTTGCATTCCGGCGCTTCGTTCTCCTCCGGTGGTCATTTCTAGCTTTCTTTCGTGTGTGGGGTTTAAACATTTCCAGATTGGACCGAGACTTGCCAAGCGGCCTTGGTTTACTACCGGTAGACCGCCTGTCAAGTTTCGTATCATTTGGACTTCGTTTGATACTCCAACAGTTAACCGAGGGACCGAAAAGGCCTCATGTGTGTTGCAGCCCAACACCCCTCCAATTTGGCCCAAAACCCACCTAACTCTGCTCCATCATCTAGAGCGTTCGATCACGATCGCGTGGCCGAAAACTGCACCTCATTTGGACTCTCCTAGCTCCTCCTATGCCTATTTAAAGTCCCCTCTCGAAATTCGCGGATCAATCCACCCTAACCTAGCCCCCCTTCGTCTCTCCGCGCGCCGGACGTGTCCGGACGCGCCGGACAAAACCGCCGCCGCCGCCCGCGCCCTATCGCCGCCTGCCACGTGGCTCCCCGCCCCACATCGCCGCCGAAGCCCGCCGGGCCCGAGGCCGGCCCTCCCCGCGAGCCGCCCGGGCCAGAGCCACCTGCCCGCGCGCCTGCATCCTCCTCCTCCGCCCCGCACGCCACCGCCTTCCTCCACCGACGTCGGCGCCGCCACCAGGGAGCAGCTCCGGCGAGTCCTCCCGCCGCCCGACGCGCGTCAGACCCCGCCGGCGCCGCGCCCGACCCCGGCCACCACCGGCGACCCAACTCCGGCGCCGGATCCGGTCGGCTCCGGCCTCCTCCGACCTCCCCGGCGCCGCCCCGCGTTCCCCTCCGGCAAAATTCCGGCCGTCTACAGTGCCTCGTCGGCCCCGCCTCGATCTGCGTGCCTCGGGTCAAACCCTAGATCTGGGCTATTAGAAGAGGGCTACTTGAGTTAATTGTCAGATCTGCTACTCCATTTAGGTTTTTGTCATTTTTGCCATGATTAATGTGTGCATGATATGCCCATGAGTTCTACATATGTTTTGTTAAGGGTTCTGTCATCTTTCCAGAGGTGCAACCCATGTATTTTTGTGATATGTGTGGTGACTAGTGCAAGCTTGCAAAGTGGTGCACTTGTTAATTCTGTTTTCAGGGACTTAGCATTTCCACTAAGTCCTTGACCTGTTTATCTCATATGGCCATATGTTCTTGTTGTTTCCTAGTGATCTGTGCCTCTTTTGAGGATGATCAGTAAGGATGTTTTGTTAATATTGTAGTGCTCTATCCATCCATGTCTTTGTTTGAAATTATGGAGCACCCTAGCTTGAGTCAATCGAGCTCTACTTTTGCTACTTTGTGAATCTGGGCAGATTGTCAACTTGTTTGCAATTTTGCCGATGATGTTGTAGTTGATCCATGCATGATATGCTATTGTTCTTGCCATGTCTAGCTTTTATTTTGTGCCTTCTTGATAGATGTATGCTTGTCTTGCCATGACTTGCTCTGTAGTGAGTGCATCGAGCTTGTAAACATGCCTACTTGAGTTATGTTTCAGCATGCTCCAGTTTTCACTAAGTCTGAAAACTGATTATGTTCTTGCTATGTTCACATGCTTGCAATTGTATTTTCTGGTCCTTTTTGGCTCAAGGTCACTAAGGGACTTTTGTTAAGCTCTTTGAGTAGCTCCATGCCATGCTTTACTTTGCCTTGTCCAGGTCCTGTAGCATGTAGTTTTGTTGCTCCGAAGAGTGCTACCTGATCTGAAATTCCAGACAAGTGTTAATTTCACTAAGTCTGAGATCTGTTTGTCATATGCATTTTTGCCATGCTTGTTTGAACCTGTTAATGGATGAATTGGACGTAGCTCAGTGCTAGAATTTTGTTAAGCATCTTGAATGCATCCCTTCCATGTATTTTGTTGTCATGTTTGGGTGTTGTAGCATGTTCATCTCATTGCATTTAGGTGGCTACTTGCTGTAAATCGCAGACCGGTGTCATTTTTGAATCGCTTGCCATTTCCAAACCGTAACTCCGATTCCGGCATTCTTTATATTGTTTTCAAGCGATTTCATCTCACCTTTCCAGTGGCACACTTGGATTTCCAAGTTGAGGCCAGGTTCTTGCGTTTCCTGTCATATCTTGCATTTTGCATTCCGCATCGCATCCCGCATAGCATATCATCTTTGCATCATCTTGTTGTTCCTTGCGCGTGGTTGATTGTGTCCTTGTTGCTTGTTTGTCTTGTTTGGGTAGAGCCGGGAGACGAGTTCGCTAGCGAGGAGCCCGTTGAGTTTGCTTTTGAGGATCCAGTCAACTCTGACAACTGTGCAGGCAAGATGATCATACCCTCGAAATCACTACTATCTTTGCTATGCTAGTTTGCTCGCTCTTTTGCTATGCCAATGCTACGATGCCTACCATTTGCTTTCAAGCCTCCCAAATTGCCATGTCAAACCTCTAATCCACCATGTCCTAGCAAACCGTTGATTGGCTATGTTACCGCTTTGCTCAGCCCCTCTTATAGCGTTGCTAGTTGCAGGTGAAGATCGGAGGCCGTTCCTTGTTGGAATATTTACTTACTTGTTGGGATATCATTATATTATCTTGTTATCTTAATGCATCTATATACTTGGTAAAGGGTGGAAGGCTCAGCCTCTCGCCTAGTGTTTTGTTCCACTCTTGCCGCCCTAGTTTTCCGTCATATCGGTGTTATGTTCCCGGATTTTGCGTTCCTTACGCGGTTGGGTTATAATGGGAACCCCTTGATAGTTCGCCTTGATTAAAGCTTTTCCAGCAATGCCCAACCTTGGTTTTACCATTCGCCACCTAGCCTCTTTTTCCCTTGGGTTTCCGGAGCCCGAGGGTCATCTTATTTAAACCCCCCCCCCCCGGGGCCAGTGTTCCTCTGAGTGTTGGTCCGAACTGGGCAGCCTGCGGGGCCACCTCGGGGCAACTTGAGGGTTGGTTTTACTCGTAGCTTGACCTATCTAAGTGTGCCCTGAGAACAAGATATGTGCAGCTCCTATCGGGATTTGTCGGCACATTCGGGCGGTGTTGCTGGTCTTGTTTTAACCTGTCGAAGTGTCTTGAGTAACCGAGATACCGAGTCTGATCGGAACGTCTTGGGAGAAGGTCTATTCCTTCGTTGACCGTGAGAGCTTGTCATGGGCTAAGTTGGGACTCCCCTACAGGGATTTGAACTTTCGAAAGCCGTGCCCGCGGTTATGGGCAGATGGGAATTTGTTAATGTCCGCTTGTAGATAACTTGAACCTTAACTTAAGTAAAATGAATCAACTGAGTGTGTTACCGTGATGGCCTCTTCTCGGCGGAGTCCGGGAAGTGGACACGGTGTTGGAGTAATGTTTGCGCAGGTTGTTCTCTAGTTTCTCGCTCGTGCTTTGCCTCCTCTTCTCGCTCTCTTTTGCGAATAAGTTAGCCACCATATTTTGCTAGTCGCTTGCTGCAGCTCCACCTATTTTTACCTTGCCTTGCCTATAAGCTTAAATAGTCTTGATCGCGAGGGTGCGAGATTGCTGAGTCCCTGTGGCTCACAGATTACTATTACACCAGATGCAGGGCCTGATGATTCCGCTCCAGGAGACGCGCTTGAGCTCAAGTGGGAGTTCGACGAGGACTCTCAACGTTACTATGTTTCCTTTCTTGATGATCAGTAGTGGTGCCCAGTTGGGGGTCATTGGGACCGTGTCGCATGTTGGGTTCTCTTTTATTTTGGCGCCGTAGTCGGGCCATGAGTGTTTGGCTGATGTAATGTTATTTATGTACTTGATTGACGTGGCGAGTGTAAGCCAACTATGTTATCTCCCCTTTTATTATCATATTACATGGGATGTTGTGAAGATTGCCTAACTTGCGACATATGCCTTCAATGCGATTATGCCTCTAAGTCGTGCCTCGACACGTGGGAGATATAGTCGCATCGAGGGTGTTACATAGGCGTTATTAATGAACACATAGATATGTATATATATAACAAAAATGCGATAATAGTCGTAATGTCATGTATTGTATATTAAAAAATTGCATTAAAGCAGAGTGATAGAGATAGTGTAATAAGCAAAAGAGTAGGACTATGTCCCTTCCAAGGGCGAGCTGAGGAATTATATGAAATCTATAATCCACCTGGGAATTCCATAGTTGTCGGCCTCCTTGGTTGCTGTATCATGTGTTCGGCAATAGAGCTGCTGGACAGTGTTTCCAGAGATTGAAGTCCTGAAAGAAAAAGAAAAATAACCAAACGGGAAGCCCCTGGTGCGGTTTAGGCCGCGTTTTGGGGCGTGCCGCAGTTGTTCCCCCCCTCCCCACCTGTGCCCAGGGTATTTTTAATGCGTAATTATGTACGCGTGGCATGAACAACGCCGTTGGGCTGGGATTGGGGTGGCCGCCGTATTGCTACGTGAGCTTAGATCACGCCAGGCGGTCTGTTTGTCGATCGCCCCAAGCGCGCTTGAAGGTGTCCGGGCTTTGAAACGCCGAACTAGTAGATTGCCTTGAGAGGCTGCTTTGCGCTTCTGTTGCAAGGCCCACGGTGTGCTCCTCTGTTTGGAGAGAGCGCTCTGTGTTTCCATTGACTGTAATAACTTCGCGAGGTCCTGGCATCTTGAGCTTGAGGTATGCATAATGTGGTACCGCATTGAATCTAGCAAATACGGTTCGTCCGAGCAGCGCGTGATAACCACTGCGGAACGGGACTATATCGAAGATTAACTCTTCGCTTCGGAAGTTATCCGGGGATCCGAAGACTACTTCCAGTGTAATTGAGCCTGTGCAGTGGGCCTCTACGCCTGGAATGACGCCCTTAAAGGTCGTCTTTGTGGGTTTGATCCTTGAGGGGTCTATACCCATTTTGCGCACTGTGTCCTGATAAAGCAGGTTCAGGCTGCTGCCGCCGTCCATAAGGACTCGAGTAAGGTGAAATCAGTCGATGATTGGGTCTAGGATCAGTGCGGCGAATCCGCTGTGACGGATACTAGTGGGGTGGTCCCTGCGATCGAAGGTGATCGGATAGGAGTACCAAGGGTTGAACTTTGGGGCGACTGGCTCCAATGCATATACGTCCCTGAGCGCACGCTTCTGCTCCCTCTTGGGGATGTGGGTTGCGTATATCATGTTCACCGTCCGCACTTGCGGGGGAAACCTCTTCTGTCCTCCAGTGTGCGGCTGCCGGGGTTCTTCCTCGTCATCGCTATGCGGCCCCTTGTCCTTGTTTTCGGCAATTAACTTGCGGGCCTGCTTGAACATGCAACGATCCCTGTTGGTGTGATTGGCTGGCTTGTCTGGGGTGCCGTGTATTTGACACGAGCGATCGAGTATACGGTCCAAGCTGGACAGACCCGGCGTACTTTGTTTGAATGGCTTTTTCCGCTGACCGGGTTTAGAGCCTTTGAATCCGGCATTGACTGCCGTATCCTCAGTACTTTCGCCATTAGTGCGACGCTTATGCTTGTTGCGACGTGACCTGCTGTTGCCGTCCTTGGTATCTGAGGTACCATGGTTCTTTGATATGTTGTTACTGCGAGCCAACTAGCTGTCTTCTCCCGCACAAAAGCGGGTCATGAGCGTTATGAGGGCTGCCATAGATTTCTTCTTTTCCTGACCAAGGTGCTGGGCTAGCCACTCGTCTCGGATGTTGTGCTTGAAAGCCGCTAAGGCCTCCGCAACCGAACAGTCGACGATTTGATTTTTCTTTGTAAGGAACCGAGTCCAGAATTGCCTGGCCGACTCTTCTGGCTTTTGAATTATGTGGCTCAATTCATCGGCGTCTGGTGGTCACACATAAGTGCCCTGAAATTTGTCGAGGAATGCGGCTTCCAGATCTTCCCAATAGCTAATGGAGTCCGCTGGCAAGCTATTAAGCCAATGCCGCGCTGGTCCTTTGAGTTTTAGTGGGAGGTATTTGATGGCATGTAAGTCATCACCGCGGGCCATGTGGATGTGGAGGAGGAAGTCCTCAATCCATACTGTGGGATCTGTTGTGCCGTCGTATGATTCAATGTTTACAGGTTTGAAACCTTCTGGGAATTGATGTTCCATTACTTTGTCTGTGAAGCATAAGGGGTGTGCGGCGCCTCTGTATTGGGCTATATCGCGACGCAGCTCGTATGGGTCCTGCCCGCTGTGTTCGGCCCGGCCGGATTTGCTTTTACTGTATCCGACGTGACGTTTATCGTCTCGTAGAGTGGTGCGCCCTCGTGATCCGTAGATCGATCTTGAATGCTTTGCTTTGTCCTCCAATATGTCTCGCAGGTCTGGCGCATCTCCCCATGCCTTTTTATTTGGATGGCGTTGGGGTGGAGGCTGAGCTTTTGGCTGGAATGCCTCTCTATCGCGGGCACGAGGTGGCCGATCAGCCGTATCATACGCTTCTTCCTCCAGTCGGGGTAGTAACTTGCGCCTTGGGTAACTCTTGGAGGGACGATCGAGTTTATATTCTTCGGCCGCGAGGACTTCAGTCCATTTGTCAGCTAGCAGGTCTTGATCAGCTTGAAGCTGCTGCTGCTTTTTCTTCAGGCTATTTGCCGTGGCCATAAGCCTGCGCTTGAAGCGCTCTTGTTCGACGGGATCCTCTGGTACGGTGAATTCATCGTCGCCGAGGCTTGCCTCGTCTTCGGAGGGGGGCATGTAATTGTCATCCTCCTCCTCTCCGCCAGCCGCTCTCTCAGGAGAGCTAGCTCCTTCATCCTCCTGATCTAACTCTTGCTGGAGGGGATTTTTGTTGTCTTCGGCGCTGTCCGGAGTGTTATTATCTCCTGTGCCAGTATCACCACTTTTGCTTTGGCGGGACTTAGAGCGGCGCCGCTGACGTCGGCGCTTGGGTTGCTTCTTGGAGGGGTCATCCTCCGCTATCTCGTCGCCGTTGCCTTCATTGGGTGTATCCACCATGTATATGTCATACGATGAGGTGGCTTTCCAGTGCCCTATAGGTGCTGGTTCATGTTCGTCTCCTACATCATCGTCCATACCGTCGATGTCTTCGGAGTCGAAGTCGAGCATGTCGGTTAAATCATCGACAGTGGCTACAAAGTGGGTGGTGGGTGGGCGTCGAATTTCTTCGTCGTCCGCATCCTAGTCCTGTTGGCCATAATCCGGCCAGGGCTCTCCTGACAAAGAGAGAGACCTTAGTGAATTCATAATGTCGCCGAAGGGCGAGTGCTGAAAGATATCCGCGACGGTGAATTCCATGATCGGTGCCCAATCGGATTCGATTGGCAGGGGCGCGGATGGTTCGGGGTCCGGAAGAGAGTCCGGCACCTTGGAGTCACGGGCTGCGCAGAGGATTATGCTGGTGTTTGGCTCGATCGCCGTCGAGACTGCAGCCCCCTGAGGCGGTGTCTAGCCACCCGTCCTCGATTGGCGTAGCTGGCTCCGAGCTAAGGGTCGGAGCTGATGCGGGCGCGGCCTCTAGGGTACCGTCTGATGGCAGAGCTAGGTCATACCCATCACGACAGTGCGGCACGCCCGGCTGTGGCTCGAATTCGTCGAAGATCAAGTCCCCACGGATGTTGGCCGTGTAATTCAAACTTCCAAATCTGACCTGATGGCCAGGGGCGTAGCTTTCAATCTGCTCCAGATGGCCAAGCAAATTAGCCCGCAGTGCAAAGCCGCCGAATACGAAGATCTGTCCGGGGAGAAAAGTCTCACCCTGGACCGCATCGCTATCGATGATAGTAGGAGCCATCAAGCCTAACGGCGACGACACAGAGGAACTCTCAATGAAAGCACCAATGTCGGTGTCAAAACCGGCGGATCTCGGGTAGGGGGTCCCGAACTGTGCGTCTAGGCCGGATGGTAACAGGAGGCAAGGGACACGAAGTTTTACCCAGGTTCGGGCCCTCTTGATGGAGGTAAAACCCTACGTCCTGCTTGATTAATATTGATGATATCGGTGTTACAAGAGTAGATCTACCACGAGATCAGAGAGGCTAAACCCTAAAAGCTAGCCTACGGTATGATTGTATGTTGTGATTGTTGTCCTACGGACTAAAACCCTTCGGTTTATATAGACACCGGAGAGGGTTAGGGTTACACAAGGTCGGTTACAAAGGAGGAGACATCCATATACGTATTGCCTAGCTTGCCTTCCATGCCAAGTAGAGTCCCATCCGGACACGAGACGAAGTCTTCAATCTTGTATCTTCATAGTCTAACAGTCCGGCCAATGGAGATAGTCCGGCTGTCCGGAGACCCCCTAATCCAGGACTCCCACAATGACCATACCCTCGAAATCACTTCTATCTTTGCTTGCTAGATGCTCGCTCTTTTGCTGTGCCTATGCTGCGATACCTACCACTTGCTATATCATGCCTCCCATGTTGCTAATCCAAGCCTCTAACCCACCTTGTCCTAGAAAACTGTTGTTTGGCTATGTTACCGCTTTGCTCAGCCCCTCTTATAGCGTTGTTAGTTGCAGGTGAAGATTGGAGTTTGTTCCTTGTTGGAACATGGATATTTTGTTGGGATATCACAATATCTCTTATTTAATTAATGCACCTATATACTTGGTAAAGGGTGGAAGGCTCGGCCTTATGCCTGGTGTTTTGTTCCACTCTTGCCGCCCTAGTTTCTGTCATATCAGTATTATGTTCCCGGATTTTGCGTTCCTTACACGATTGGGTTATAATGGGAACCCATTGACAGTTCGCTTTGAATAAAACTCCTCTAGCAAGGCCCAACCTTGGTTTTACCATTCGCCACCTAGCCTTTTCCCTTGGGAGTAGCACATCCCGAGGGTCATCTTTATTTTAACCCCCCGGGCCAGCGCTTGTCTAAGTGTTGGTCCAAACTAGAGCCCCTTACAGCGCCACCTCGGGGAAACTCGAGGGCTGGTTTTAGTTGTACGGATTGCTTATCCGGTGTGCCCTCAGCTCTTGCCACTCCTTGTTCCATAATCCATCAAATCTTTACCGAAAACTTGAAAACTTCACAACACAAAACTTAAAGTAGAAAACCTCGTGAGCTCCGTTAGCGAAAGAAAACAAAAGACCACTTCAAGTACTGTAATGAACTCATTCTTTATTTATATTGGTTTTATACCTACTGTATTCCAACTTCTCTATGGTTTACAAACTATTTAACTAGCCATAGATTCATCAAAATAAGCAAACAACACACGAAAAACAGAATCTGTCAAAAACAGAACAATATGTAGTAATCTGTAGCTAGCGCAAGATCTGGAACCCCACAAATTCTAAGATAAACTGATGGACGTGAGGAATTTATCTATTAATCATCTGCAAAAATAATTAACTAAATAACACTTTCCAAATAAAAATGGCAGCAGTTCTCGTGAGCGCTAAAGTTTCTGTTTTTACAGCAAGTTTAACAAGACTTTCCCCAAGTCTTCCCAACGGTTCTACTTGGCACAAACACTAATTAAACACAAAAAACACAACCAAAACAGAGGCTATATAAATTATTTATTACTAAACAGGAAGAAAAATCAAGGAATAAAAATAAAATTGGGTTGCCTCCCAACAAGCGCTATCGTTTAACGCCCCTAGCTAGGCATAACAAGCAAGGATAGATCTAGGTGTTGCCATCTTTGGTAGGCAATTCATAAGTGGCTCTCATAATAGATTCATAAGGTAATTTAAATTTCTTTCTAGGGAAGTGTTCCATGCCTTTCCTTAATGGAAATTGGAATCTAATATTTCCTTCCTTCATATCAATAATTGCACCAATCGTTCTAAGGAAAGGTCTACCAAGAATAATAGGACATGAAGGATTGCAATCTATGTCAAGAACAATAAAATCTATGGGCACATAATTCCTATTTGAAACAATAATAACATCATTAATTCTTCCCATAGGTTTCTTAATAGTGGAATCCGCAAGGTGCAAGTTTAAAGAGCAATCATCAAAATCACGGAAACCTAACAAATCACACAAAGTCTTTGGAATCGTGGAAACACTAGCACCCAAATCACATAAAGCATAACATTCATGATATTTAATTTTAATTTTAATAGATGGTTCCCACTCCTCATAAAGCTTTCTAGGGATAGAAACTTCCAATTCAATTTTTTCTTCATAAGATTGCATCAAGGCATCAACGATATGTTTAGTAAACGCTTTATTTTGACTATAAGCATGAGGAGAATTTAGCACGGATTGTAACAAGGAAATACAATAAATCAAAGAGCAATTTTCATAGTTAAATTCCTTGAAATCCATAATAGTGGGTTTAGCAACATCTAGGGTTTTAATTTCTTCAATCCCACTTTTATCAATTTTAGCATCAAGATCAAAAAATTCTGAATTCTTGGGACACCTTCTAGGTAAAGGTGGATCATATTCAGTCCCATCATTATCAAGATTCATATTGCAAACAAAGATTTAATAGGGGACACATCAATAACTTTTAGATCTTCATCTTTATTTTCATAGGAACTAGAAGAACACACTCTTATAAAGGCATCTTTCTTAGCACACATCTTAGCGGTTCTTTCTTTGCACTCATCAATGGAAATTCTCATGGCTTTGAGAGACTCATTGATATCATGCTTAGGTGGAATAGATCCAAGTTTCAAAGAATCAACATCAAGAGAAATTCTATAACGTTCCTAGCCAACTCATCAATCTTAAGGAATTTTTCTTCAATCAAAGCATTAAAATTATTTTGTGAAGTAATAAATTCTTTAATATTAGATTCAAAATAAGAGGGAATCTTATTATAATTTCCATAAGAATTGTTGTAGGAATTACCATAATTATTAGAGGGATTACTAGGATAAGGCCTAGGATTAAAATTTCCTCTATACGCGTTGTTACCAAAATTGTTCCTACCAAAAAAATTCACATCCATAGATTCATTATTATTCTCAATCAAAGTAGACAAGGGCATATCATTAGGATCAGAAGAAACACTCTTATTAGCAAATAATTTCATAAGTCCATCCATCTTTCCACTCAAAACATTAATTTCTTCTATCGCATGCACCTTTTTATTAGTAGATCTTTCAGTATGCCATTGAGAATAATTAACCATAATATTATCTAGGAGTTTAGTAGCTTCTCCTAAAGTGATTTCCATAAAAGTGCCTCCCACGGTCGAATCTAAAAGATTTCTAGAAGCAAAATTCAATATGGCATAAAATTTTTGTACAATCATCCACAAATTCAAACCATGAGTAGGGCAATTACGTATCATTAGTTTCATTCTCTCCCAATATTGTGCAACATGTTCATGATCAAGTTGCTTAAAATTCATAATATCGTTTCTAAGAGAGATGATCTTAGCGGGAGGAAAATACTTAGAGATAAAAGCATCTTTGCACTTATTCCATGAATCGATACTATTTTTAGGCAAAGACGAAAACCAAGCTTTAGCACGATCTCTAAGCGAAAAAGGAAATAGCTTCAATTTAACAATATCATTATCAACATCGTTCTTATTTTGTGTATCACACAAATCAACGAAGCTATTTAGATGGGTAGCGGCATCTTCACTAGGAAGGCCGGAAAACGGATCTTTCATGACAAGATTCAGCAAGGCAGTATTAATTTCACAAGATTCAGCATCGGTAAGAGGAGCAATCGGAGTGCTAATAAAATCATTGTTATTGGTATTGGTGAAGTCACATAATTTAGTATTATCTTGAGCCATCATGACAAGAAAGCAAACTAACACACAAGCAAACAAAAAGCAAGCGGTCAAAAAGGGGAAACTAGAGAAAGAGAGGGAGGATAGAGAGAGAGGGCGAATAAAATGGCAAGGGTGAAGTGGGGGAGAGGAAAACGAGAGGAAAATGGCAAATAATGTAATGCGGGAGATAAGGGTATGTGATGGGTACTTGGTATGTTGACTTTTGCGTAGACCTCCCCGGCAACGGCGCCAGAAATCCTTCTTGCTACCTCTTGAGCACTGCATTGGTTTTCCCCGAAGAGGAAGGGATGATACAGCAAAGTAGTGTAAGTATTTCCCTCAGTTTTTGAGAACCAAGGTATCAATCTAGTAGGAGGCTACACGCGAGTCCCTCGTACCTGCACAAAACAAATAAATCCTCGCAACCAACGCGAATAGGGGTTGTCAATCCCTACACGGCCACTTACGAGAGTGAGATCTGATAGATATGATAAGATAATATTTTTGGTATTTTTGTGATAAGGATGCAAAGTAAAATAAAGGCAAAGGAAATAACCAAGTAGTAGGAGATTAATATGATAAAGATAGACCCGGGGCCATAGGTTTCACTAGTGGCTTCTCTCGAGAGCATAGGTATCCTACGGTGGGTGAACAAATTACTGTTGAGCAATTGACAGAATTGAGCATAGTTATGAGAATATCTAGGTATGATGATGTATATAGGCATCACGTCCGAGACAAGTAGACCGACTCCTGTCTGCATCTACTACTATTACTCCACTCATCGACCGCTATCCAGCATGCATCTAAGTATTAAGTTAAAAATAGAGTAACGCCTTAAGTAAGATGACATGATGTAGAGGGATAAACTCATGCAATATGATGAAACCCCCCATCTTGTTATCCTCGATGGCAAAAATACAATATGTGCCTTGCTGCCCCTACTGTCACTGGGAAAGGACACCGCAAGATTGAACCCAAAGCTAAGCACTTCTCCCATTGCAAGAAAGATCAATCTAGTAGGCCAAACCAAACTGATAATTCAAAGAGACTTGCAAAGATAACCAATCATACATAAAAGAATCCAGAGAAGATTCAAATATTGTTCATAGATAGACTTGATCATAAACCCACAATTCATCGGTCTCAACAAACACACCGCAAAAAAGAAGATTACATCGAATAGTTCTCCACAAGAGAGGGGGAGACATTGTATTGAGATCCAAAAAGAGAGAAGAAGCCATCTAGCTAATAACTATGGACCCGTAGGTCTGAGATAAACTACTCACACTTCATCGGAGGGGCTATGGTGTTGATGTAGAAGCCCTCTGTGATCGATGTCCCCTTCGGCGGAGCTCCGAAACAGGCCCCAAGATGGGATCTCATGGATACAGAAAGTTGCGGTGGTGGAATTAGGTTTTTGGCTCCGTATCTGATCCTTTGGGGGTACGTAGGTATATATAGGAGGAAGGAGTACGTCGGTGGAGCAACAGGGGGCCCACGAGGGTGGAGGGCGCGCCTAGGGGGGGGGGGTAGGCGTGTCCCCTACCTCGTGGCCTCCTCTTTTGTGTCTTGACGCAGGGTCCAAGTCTCCCGGGTCTTGCTTGTTGATAAAATCACGTTCCCGAAGGTTTCATTCCGTTTGGACTCCGTTTGGTATTCCTTTTCTTCGAGACCCTAAAACAGGTAAAAACAACAATTCTGGGCTGGGCCTTCGTTTAATAGGTTAGTCCCAAAAATAATATAAAAGTGGATAATAAAGCCCAAAAATGTCCAAAACAATAGATAATATAGCATGGAGCAATCAAAAATTATAGATACGTTGGAGACGTATCACCGTTTAGGTCATATTGGTGTAAAGCGCATGAAGAAACTCCATACTGATGGGTTTTTGGAATCACTTGATGCTTGTGAACCATGCCTCATGGGCAAGATGACTAAGACTCCGTTCTTCGGAACAATGGAGCGAGCAACAGACTTGTTGGAAATAATACATACTGATGTGTGCTGTCCAATGAGTGTTGAGGCTCGCGGCTGGTATCGTTATTTTCTGACCTTCATAGATGATTTGAGCATATATGGGTATATCTACTTGATGAAACATAAGTCTGAAACATTTAAAAAGTTCAAAGAATTTTAGAGTGAAGTGGAAAATCATCGTAACAAGAAAATAAAGTTTCTACGATCTGATCGTGGAAACAAATATTTGAATTATGAGTTTGGTCTTCATTTGAAACAATGTGGAATAGTTTCGCAACGCACGCCACCTGGAACACCACAGCGTAATGGTGTGTCTGAATGTCATAACCATACTTTAT
Source organism: Triticum urartu (assembly GCF_003073215.2). Lineage (NCBI taxonomy): Eukaryota > Viridiplantae > Streptophyta > Magnoliopsida > Poales > Poaceae > Triticum > Triticum urartu. The sequence continues at coordinate 582,129,430 of NC_053023.1, read as the reverse complement.
TAGATATGGTGCAATCTATGATGTCTCTTACCGAATTACCACTATCGTTTTGGTGTTATGCATTAGAGACAGCTCCATTCACGTTAAATTGGGCACCGTCTAACAATCCGTTGAGACGACACCGTATGAACTGTGGTTTAGTAAGAAACCTAAGCTGTCGTTTCTTAAAGTTTGGGGTAGCGATGCTTATGTGAAAAAAATTTCAACCTGATAAGCTCAAACCCAAATTGGAGAAGTGCGTCTTCATAGGATACCCAAAAGAAACTATTGGGTACACCTTCTATCATAGATCCGAAGGCAAGATCTTTGTTGCTAAAAGTGGATCCTTTCTAGAGAAGGAGTTTCTCTCAAAAGAAGTGAGTGGGAGGAAAGTAGAACCTGATGAGGTAATTGTACCTTCTCTCGAATTGGAAATTAGCTCATCACTGAAATCAGTTCCAGTGATGCCTACACCAATCAATGAGGAAGTTAATGATGATGATCATGAAACTTCAGATCAAGTTACTACCGAACATCGTAGGTCAACCAGAGTAAGATCTGCACCAGAGTGGTATGTTAATGTTGTTCTGGAGGTCATGTTACTTGACCATGACGAACCTACGAACTATGAGGAAGCGACGATGAGCCCAGATTCCGCGAAATGGCTTAAGGCCATGAAATCTGAGATGGGATCCATGTATGAGAACAAAGTATGGACTTTGATTGACTTGCCCGATGATCGATGAGCCATTCAGAATAAATGGATCTTCAAGAGGAAGACGAACGCTGATAGTAGTGTTACTATCTACAAAGCTCGGATTGTCGCGAAAGGTTTTTGACAAGTTCAAGGTGTTGACTACGATGAGATTTTCTCACTCGTATCGATGCTTAAAAGTCGGTCCAAATCATGTTAGCAGTTTCCGCATTTTATGAAATCTGGCAAATGGATATCAAAACTACATTCCTTAATGGATTTATTAAAGAAGAGTTGTATATGATGCAACCAGAAGGTTTTGTCACTCCTAAAGATGCTAACAAAGTGTGCAAGCTCCAGCGATCCATCTATGGACTGGTGCAAGCATCTCAGAGTTGGAATATACGCTTTGATAAGTTGATCAAAGCATATAGTTTTATATAGACTTGGGGTGAAGCCTGTATTTACAAGAAAGTGAGTGGGAGCACTACATCCTTTCTGATAAGTATATGTGAATGACATATTGTTGATCGGAAATGATGTAGAATTTTCTGGAAAGCACAAAGGACTGTTTGAAAGGAGTTTTTCAAATAAAGACCTCGGTAAAGCTGCTTACATATTTAGCATCAAGATCTATATATATAGATCAAGATGCTTGGTAAGTTTTTTCAATGAGTACATACCTTGACAAGATTTTGAAGGAGTTCAAAATGGATCAGTCAGATAAAGAGTTCTTGCCTGTGTTGCAAGGTGTGAAGTTGAGTAAAGACTCAAAACCCGACCACGACAGAAAATAGAAAGAGAATGAAAAGTCATTCCCTATGCCTCAGTCATAAATTCTATAAAGTATGCTATGTACCAGACCTATTGTATACCTTAGCATGATTTTGGCAAGGGAGTACCATAGTGATCTAGGAGTAGATCATTGGATAGCGGTCAAAATTATCCTTAGAGGACTAAGGAAATATTTCTTGGTTATGGAGGTGATAAAAGAGTTCGTCGTAAAGAGTTAAGTCGATGCTAGCTTTTTACACCGATCTAGATGACTCTAAGTCTCGATCTAGATACATATTAAAAGTGGGAGCAATTAGCTAGAGTAGCTCCGTGCAGAGTATTGTAGACATAGGAATTTGCAAAATACATACGGATCTGAATGTTGCAGACCCGTAGACTAAACTTCTCTTACAAGCAAAACATGATCACTCTTTGGGTGTTAATCACGTAGTGATGTGAACTAGATTATTGACTCTAGTAAACCCTTTGGGTATTAGTCACATGAAGATGTGAACTAATTACATAAAGATGTGAACTATTGGTGTGAAATCACATGACGATGTGAACTAGATTATTGACTCTAGTGCAAGTGGGAGACTGAAGGAAATATGCCCTAGAGGCAATAATAAAGTTGTTATTTATATTTCCTTATATCATGATGAATGTTTATTATTCATGCTAGAATTGTATTAACCGAAAACTTAGTAGATGTGTGAATACTGTCGGTGTTCTGGGAACGGGGGTCCCCAGACTTGCCTGCCTGCGGCCCACGGCGTGGCTTCGCTAGCAGGTCTGTACGACCCATCTTCATCAACAAGACATTCAAGACCTTCGCGAGGGGCCAAGCCTCGCGAGGCGGGCGACACAAGACCTCCTCAGGATCGGCCTCACCAGGCTGGCTCGCGAGGGGCGGAGAGTTCAAAGCCAGGCAAACCTCGCGAGGATCTAGTGACGTGAGCCATGACGATCAAGGTCAGGCGGGCGCCAGCGCGCGCAGCGTCCTTGTTTCCTCTTTGGTGCTAAGGGGGCAAGCGCAGGCGCAGAGTATCGAGGCATCAAGCAAAGGTTTCCATATCGGTGCAACAAGACCAAGACCAGCAGGACGGCAAGACAGAGGTCACCATGGAGCCCAAGGTGGCGTCACCATCAGAGCCTTTTGCAGGCGAAGACCACTTTTGTCAGGATAAGCTGTACTAGTTGTCCCCTTTCAAATTTGCTGTTGTTGGCTCCCTTCCCGCTTAATATTTGGGAAGAGGACCAAGGCCACTATAAATAGGACTAGCCACCACCATAGCTAGGGGGGTGAGAACAAGAGAGACCAGAACAACCACACACATCCACGAAGCACAAGAACACCTCTCCACAGGAGGCTGTTCTTCCCCCTGTACTGTTCATCTTCAGCCCGAGAGGCAATCCACCACCACCACACTGGAGTAGGGTATTACACAACAATGGTGGCCCGAACCAGTATAAATCTTGTGTCCTTTGTGTTGTGAGTTCGTCGAGTTAGTTCGCAAGATATTAGCTGACTTAGGACGCGGATCGGTAGGGGGGAAATCTTCGCGCGCACCCCAGAGTTTGAACCTTAAGGGTTTTACCGGAACCCGTGATCCAACATTTGGCGCTCTAGGTAGGGGTGCGCCGGGGCTCTCCCCCCATCAGCTGATCCGCTCATTGATCCTTCGGCGCCCCGCTGCTCTGATGTCAGGCGACTCGAGGACCAACGCCGACCGCTGGGCGGCCTGGCTAGCCCGGACGGCGCTACCAGTCCAGGAAGACCACAACCCCGCATCTTAGGCAGCACACGCACCGCCAAACACCGCGGGGCATGGGCGGCATGGTCACTCACTCTCTGCTCTTACTCCCCGACAGATGCGAGCTGCTGCAAGGGCCACAAGCCACGCAGCGGCGACGACGCCGCACACCAGGAGGGAGCAGGCGAACATGCGGGCCGCGCTCACGGTGGCACGGGAGCTGCTGCGGTGCTGACTGATGGAGAGCGGTCGGGATGCACTGCTGGAACACGGCGCCGAGCTACTGGACGCGGCGGCCACGGGAGCACCGCTCTTCTGCTACCAGCTCACACCCCAGGCAGCGGCAGGATCCCACGGCGGGCCTCGCCGTGCCCGCGTACCCCCAAGTGCACCCCGGGGCTTCGTCGACATCAGCACGATCCATGGCGGAGGGCGCCCCTCGCACCCGCACCACCTCAGATGGGCGCGGGCACGAGCGTCATCGCACACGGCCCTAGTGAGGCGCTACCCCACCATCCTTAGGACGGAGTCTTGAGCCGGGCGACATGGAGCGTGGGGCACTACGGCGAAGCCTTCGGAGGAAGGGCCTCGGAGGCCTACGTGCCCCGCATGATGAACCAGGAGTATGCGCCAGAAGATGACCCCGGCTCGTTCCTCGAGCCGGGCTGGGAAGAAGAGGCGCTAGGAGCTGAGGCTTTCCAGGAGCCGCCCGAGAGCCCCGCCAACCGCACCATCAACAATAGCTACAGGGTACCACTAATCTCCCAGGGGCAGGCTTACGCTAACCATGAATCGCAAGTGAGCCAGGTCACAGCACCCGGCGATGGTTCCAGCGCGGTGGTATCCGTCTCGCCAGAAGAAGCTCACTGGGGCTGCGTGGGAGGGGCCAGGAGCAAGGCCCCTCCCCGCGTTGCACGGATCAAGGCAACGCCCAGAGGTAGGCCCTCTATCGGGGTGGCGCCGGCGACCCTTCCCCCGGCAAAGGACCCGTGGTCGTCGAGGGCGCCGCTGGCGTCCCCTCTGCCCTCATTGGGCCGTCCTGGTTTCTGGTCGTCCTGGCGGTGGTAGGGGGTGGCGCAAGGCGGGGCCCTCGTTAGGCGATATGAAGTAAGGCTCATGCATGTGAAGATCGCTGCCCGTGATACTCTCATGTAATAATGAGTGGGGTTGTACACGCCCCAGAGTCTCAGGAGTGCCACCCTCGGGCCTCTGGGGCTCCCTCCCACGCCTAGTGGCAACACTTAGCTCTGCGCTGGTGAGAAGACGTCGAAGACTAGACTAGGCGCCGGACGCGGCCATTTGCTTTGGATCTCTTTTCTGTAACCCTGCCTTCTGGATTTGGATTTAAGTCGAAGTTGAATTTTCATTTGATGCGCGTGGGGGGATACCTTTTCTCGTTCGAGCTATTTCTCGCAGTCTGGTTCTTGCCTTATTTCAGAGTTCGCGCCTGTCGCTCCCCCCTCGCGGGCCCCTCGCAAGCGGGGATGGGCATGAAGCACACGAGCCACACACGTGTCACGCCGCGACTGGCGCTCGCTTATCACGCGCCCCCCTTGGGCTTGTCGATGAATTCCTCAGGAGCTTCCCAGAAACCCACAATCTCTTGAGCCAGTTTTGGGCTCGTCCAGGCTAAGGTAAACCGCAACAGCAACCTTGCCCCAGCTTACGTGAGTTCGTGAAGGCGCATATTCAATTCAACCTAAAGGGGAAGAGGCAGTAGTATATTTACATGAGGGGCTCTGATGTCTACTACACAACCTTCTTCTTGTAGACGTTGTTGGGCCTACAAGTGTAGAGGTTTGTAGGACAGTAGCAAATTTCCCTCAAGTGGATGACCTAAGGTTTATCAATCCGTGGGAGGCGTAGGATGAAGATGGTCTCTCTCAAACAACCCTGCAACCAAATAACAAAGAGTCTCTTGTGTCCCCAATGCACCCAATACAATGGTAAATCGTATAGGTGCACTAGTTCGGCGAAGAGAGGGTGATACAAGTGGTATATGGATAGTAGATAAATGTATTTGTAATATGAAATTATAAAAACAGCAAGGTAACTAATGATAAAAGTGAGCGCAAACGGTATTGTAATGCGTGGAAATAAGGCCTAGAGTTCATACTTTCGCTAGTGCAAGTCCTCTCAACAATAATAACATAATTGGATCATATAACTATCCCTCAACATGCAACAAAGAGTCACTCCAAAGTCAGTAATAGCGGAGAACAAACAAAGAGATTATTGTAGGGTACTAAACCACCTCAAAGTTATCCTTTCTGATCGATCTATTGAAGAGTCCGTAGTAAAATAACATGAAGCTATTCTTTCCGTTCAATCTAACATAGAGTTCGTACTAGAATAACACCTTAAGACACAAATCAACCAAAACCCTAATGTCACCTAGATACTCCAATGTCACCTCAAGTATCCGTGGGTATGATTATACGATATGCATCACACAATCTCAGATTCATCTATTCAACCAACACAAAGAACTTCAAAGAGTGCCCCAAAATTTCTACAGGAGAGTCAAGACGAAAACGTGTGCTAACCCCTATGCATAAGTTCACGAGGTCATGGAACTCGCAAGTTGATCACCAAAACATACATCAAGTGGATCACGTGATATCCCATTGTCACCACAGATAAGCACATGCAAGACATACATCAAGTGTTCTCAAATCCTTGAAGACTCAATCCGATAAGATAACTTCAAAGGGAAAACTCAATCCATTACAAGAGAGTAGAGGGTGAGAAACATCATAAGATCCAACTATAATAGCAAAGCTCGCGATACATCAAGATCGTACCACCTCAAGAACATGAGAGAGAGAGATCAAACACATAGCTAATGGTACATACCCTCAGCCCCCGAGGGTGAACTACTCCCTCCTCGCCATGGAGAGCGCCGGGATGGCCACCGGAGAGGGATTCCCCCCCTCCGGCAGGGTGCCAGAACGGGTCTAGATTGGTTTTCGGTGGCTACAGAGGCTTCTGGTGGAGGAACTCCCAATCTATTCTGTTCCTCGATGTTTTTAGGGTATATGGACATATATAGGCGAAAGAAGTCGGTCAGGGGAGCCACGAGGGGCCCACGAGGGTGGGGGGCATGCCCAGGGGGCAGGCGCGCCTCCCTGCCTCATGGCCACCTCGAAGCTTCCCTGACGTATACTCCAAGTCTCCTGGATTGCTTCCATTCCAAAAATAACTCTCCCGAAGGTTTCATTCCGTTTGGACTCCGTTTGATATTCCTTTTCTTCGAAACACCGAAATAAGCAAGAAAACAACAATTTGGGCTGGGCCTATGGCTAATAGGTTAGTCCCAAAAATAATATAAAAGTGTATAATAAAGCCCATAAATATCCAAAACAGATAATATAATAGCATGGAATAATAAAAAATTATAGATACGTTGGAGACGTATCAGCATCCCCAAGCTTAATTCCTGCTCATCCTCGAGTAGGTAAATGATAAAAACAGAATTTTTGATGTGGAATGCTACCTAACATATTTATCAATGTAATCTTATCTATTGTGGCAAGAATATTCAGATCCATAAGATTCAAGACAAAAGTTTAATATTGACATAAAAATAATAATACTTCAAGCATACTAACAAAGTAATCATGTCTTCTCAAAATAACATGGCCAAATAAAGCTATCCCTACAAAATCATATAGCCTGGCTATGCTCTATCTTCATCACACAAAATATTTAAATCATGCACAACCCCGATGACAAGCCAAGCGATTGTTTCATACTTTTGATATTCTCAAACTCTTTCAATCTTCATGCAATACATGAGTGTGAGCCATGGATATAGCACCGTAGGTGGAATAGAATGGTGGTTGTGGAGAAGACAAAAAGGAGGAAGATAGTCTCACATCAACTAGGCGTATCAACGGGCTATCGAGATGCCCATCAATAGATATCAATGTGAGTGAGTAGGGATTGCCATGCAACGGATGCACTAGAGCTATAAGTGTATGAAAGCTCAATAAAAGAAACTAGTGGGTGTGCATCCAACTCGCTTGCTCATGAAGACCTAGGGCATTTTGAGGAAGCCCATCATTGGAATATACAAGCCAAGTTCTATAATGAAAGATTCCCACAAGTATATGAAAGTGACAACATAGGAGACTCTTTATCATGAAGATCATGGTGCTACTTTGAAGCACAAGTGTGGTAAAAGGATAGTATCATTGCCCCTTCTCTCTTTTTCTCTCATTTTTTATTTTATTTTTTGGGCCTTCTTTTTTTTATGGCCTCTTTTTTCTCTTTTCTCTTTTTTATTTTTTTTCGTCCGGATTCTCATTCTGACTTGTGGGGGAATCATAGTCTCCATCATCCTTTCCTCACTGGGACAATGCTCTAATAATGATGATCATCACACTTTTATTTACTTACAACTCAAGAATTACAACTCGATACTTAGAACAAAATATGACTCTATATGAATGCCTCCGGCAGTGTACCGGGATGATCGATGAATCAAGAGTGACATGTATGAAAGAATTATGAACGGTGGCTTTGCCACAAATACGATGTCAACTACATGATCATGCAAAGCAATATGACAATGATGGAGCGTGTCATAATAAACGGAACGGTGGAAAGTTGCATGGCAATATACCTCGGAATGGCTATGGAAATGCCATAATAGGTAGGTATGGTGGCTGTTTTGAGGAAGGTAAATGGTGGGTTTATGGTACCGGCGAAAGTTGCGAGGTACTAGAGAGGATAGCAATGGTGGAAGGGTGAGAGTGCGTATAATCCATGGACTCAACATTAGTCATAAAGAACTCACATACTTATTGCAAAAATCTACTAGTCATCGAAACAAAGTACTACGCGCATGCTCCTAGGGGGATAGATTTGTAGGAAAAGACCATCGCTCGTCCCCGACCGCCACTCATAAGGAAGGCAATCAGTAAATAAATCATGCTCCGACTTCATCATATAACGGTTCACCATACGTGCATGCTACGGGAATCACAAACTTCAACACAAGTATTTCTCAAATTCACAACTACTCAACTAGCATGACTCTAATATCACAATCTCCATATCTCAAAACAATTATCAAGTATCAAACTTCTCATAGTATTCAATGCACTTTGTGAAATTTTTTATTATATCCCTCTTGGATGCCTATCATATTAGGACTAAATTCATAACCAAAGCAAATTACCATGCTGTTCTAAAGACTCTCAAAATAATATAAGTGAAGCATGAGAGTTCATATATTTCTTCAAAATAAAACCACCGCCGTGCTCTAAAAGGATATAAGTGAAGCACTAGAGCAAATGACAAACTACTCCGAAAGAAATAAGTGAAGACATAGAGCAAATGACAAACTACTCCGAAAGATATAAGTGAAGATCAATGAGTAGTCGAATAATTATGCAACTATGTGAAGACTCTCTAACATTTAAGGATTTCATATCTTGGTATTTTATTCAAACATCAAGCAAAACAAAACAAAATAAAATGACGATCCAAGCAAAACACATATCATGTGGTAAATAAAAATATAGCTCCAAGTAAAGTTACCGATGAACGAAGACAAAAGAGGGGATGCCTTCCAGGGCATCCCCAAGCTTAGGCTTCTGGTTGTCCTTGAATATTACCTTGGGGTGCCTTGGGCATCCCCAAGCTTAGGCTCTTTCCACTCCTTATTCCGTAGTCCATCGAATCTTTACCCAAAACTTGAAAACTTCACAACACAAAACTTAACAGAAAACTCGTAAGCTCCGTTAGTATAAGAAAACAAATCACCACTTAGGTACTATTGTGAACTCATTATAAATTCATATTGGTGTAATATCTACTGTATTAAACTTCTCTATGGTTCATACCCTCCGATACTACTCATAGATTCATCAAAATGAGCAAACAACACATAGAAAACAGAATCTGTCAAAAACAGAACAGTCTGTAGTAATCTGTATCAAACGTATACTTCTGGAACTCCAAAAATTCTAAAATAAATTTTTGGACCTGAGTAATTTGTCTATTAATCATATGCAAAAATAATCAACCTAATCTCGCTCTCCAGTAAAAAATGGCAGCAAATCTCGTGAGCGTTAAAGTTTCTGTTTTTTATAGCAAGATCGTAAAGACTTCACCCAAGTCTTCCCAAAGGTTCTACTTGGCACAAACACTAATTAAAACATAAAACCACATCTAAACAGAGGCTAGAAGAATTATTTATTACTAAAAAGGAACAAAAATCAAGGAACAAAAATAAAATTGGGTTGCCTCCCAACAAGCGCTATTGTTTAACGCCCCTAGCTAGGCATGACGGTTTCAATGATGCTCACATAAAAGATAAGAATTGAAACATAAAGAGAGCATCATGAAGAATATGACTAGCAAATTTAAGTCTAACCCACTTCCTATGCATAGGGATTTTGTGAGCAAACAATTTATGGGAACAAGAATCAACTAGCATAGGAAAGTAAAATAGGCATAACTTCAAAACTTTAAGCACATAGAGAGGAAACTTGGTAATATTGCAATTCCTACAAGCATATATTCCTCCCTCATAATAATTTTCATTATAATCATGAATGAATTCAACAATATAATCATCACATAAAGCATTCTTTTCATGATCTACAAGCATATAAATTTTATTACTCTCCACATAAGCGAATTTCTTCTCATGAATAATAGTGGGAGCAAACTCACCAAAATAATTACCATGTGAGGCATAATCCAATTGAAAACTAAAATCATGATGACACGTTTCATGGTTATCATTATTCTTAATAGCATACATGTCATCACAATAATCATCATAGATAGCAACTTTCTTCTCATAATCAATTAGAACCTCTTCCGAAATAGTGGATTCATCACTAAATAAAGTCATGACCTCTCCAAATCCACTTTCATAATTATCACAATAAGATTCAACACCCTCCAAAATAGTGGGATCATTACCTCCTAAATTTGACACTCTTCCAAACCCACTTTCATCAATATAATCATCATAAATAGGAGGCATGCTATCATCATAATAAATTTGCTCATCAAAACTTGGGGGACAAAAAATATCATCATCGTCAAACCTAGCTTCCCCAAGCTTGTGGCTTTGCATATCATTAGCATCATGGATATTCAAGGAATTCATACTAATAACATTGCAATCATGCTCATCATCCAAAGATTTAGTGTCAAACATTTTAATACATTCTTCTTCTAGCATTTTGGCACAATTATCGGAATCCTTATTTTCATGAAAGATATTAAAAAGATGAAGCATATGAGGTACCCTTAATTCCATTTTTTAGTTTTCTTTTATAGACTAAACTAGTGATAAAACAAGAAACAAAAATATTCGATTGCAAGATCTAAAGATATACCTTTAAGCGCTAACCTCCCCGGCAACGGCGCCAGAAAAGAGCTTGATGTCTACTACACAACCTTCTTCTTGTAGATGTTGTTGGGCCTCCAAGTGCAGAGGTTTGTAGGACAGTAGAAAATTTCCCTCAAGTGGATGACCTAAGGTTTATCAATCCATGGGAGGCGTAGGATGAAGATGGTCTCTCTCAAACAGACCTGCAACCAAATAACAAAGAGTCTCTTGTGTCCCCAACACACCCAATACAATGGTAAATTGTATAGGTGCACTAGTTCGGCGAAGAGATGGTGATACAAGTGCAATATGGATAATAGATATAGGGTTTTGTACTCTGAAAATATAAAAACAGCAAGGAACTAATGATAAAAGTGAGCACAAACGGTATTGCAATGCTAGGAAACAAGGCCTAGGGTTCATACTTTCACTAGTGCAAGTTCTCTCAACAATAATAACATAATTGGATCATATAACTATCCCTCAACATGCAACAAAGAGTCACTCCAAAGTCACTAATAGCGGAGAACAAACGAGGAGATTGTTGTAGGGTACGAAACCACCTCAAAGTTTATTCTTTCCAATCAATCCGTTGGGGTATTCCTATAAGTGTCACAAACAGCCCTAGAGTTCGTACTAGAATAACACCTTAAGATACAAATCAACCAAAACCCTAATGTCACCTAGATACTCCAATGTCACCTCAAGTATCCGTGGGTATGATTATACGATATGCATCACACAATCTCAGATTCATCTAATCAAACCAACACAAAGTACTTCAAAGAGTGCCCCAAAGATTCTACCGGAGAGTCAAGACGAAAACGTGTGCCAACCCCTATGCATAGGTTCATGGGCGGAACCCGCAAGTTGATCACCAAAACATACATCAAGTGGATCAATAGAATACCCCATTGTCACCACGGGTATCCCACGCAAGACATACATTCAAGTGTTCTCAAATCCTTAAAGACTCAATCCGATAAGATAACTTCAAAGGGAAAACTCAATCCATTACAAGAGAGTAGAGGGGGGAAGAAACATCATAGGATCCAAATATAATAGCAAATCTCGTTATACATCAAGATCGTGCCACCTCAAGAACACGAGAGAGAGATCAAACATATAGGTACTGGTACATACCCTCAGCCCCGAGGGAGAACTACTCCCTCCTCGTCATGGAGAGCACCGGGATGATGAAGATGGCCACCGGAGAAGGATTCCCCCTCCGGCAGGGTGCCGGAACGGGTGTAGATTGGTTTTCGATAGCTACGGAGGCTTCTAGTGGCGGAACTCCCGATCTATTCTGCTCCCGAAGTTTTTAGGGTATATGGGTATATATAGGAGGAAGAAGTACGTCGGTGGATATCCGGGCTGTCCACAAGGCAGGGGGCACGCCCAAGGGGGGTGGGCACACCCCCCACCCTCGTGGGCAGCCCAGGACTCTTTTGGTCCAACTCCGATACTCCGTGGGCTTCTTCTGGTCCAAAAATAAGTTCAGTGAAGTTTCAGGTCAATTGGACTCCGTTTGATTTTCCTTTTCTGCGATACTCTAAAACAAGGAAAAAACAGAAACTGGCATTGGGCTCTAGGTTAATAGGTTAGTCCCAAAAAATCATATAAAATAGCATATAAATGCATATAAAACATTCAAGGTTGATAATATAATAGCATGGAACAATCAAAAATTATAGATACGTTGGAGATGTATCAGGGACCAATGCCACCTTTAGTCCCGGTTGGTGCCACCAACCGGGACAAAAGGTCTCTTTTCAGCAGCCCAAAGGTCGAGAAGCAGAGGCCTTTGGTCCAGATTGGTGGCACCAACCGAGACTAAAGGGTGGGCATTGGTGCCGGTTGGTGCCACGAACCGAGACCAATTCCCCCCTTTAGTCTCGGTTGGTGCCACCAACCGGGACCAAAGGCCTTGCACAGCGGTGTGGTGGTGGGAGTTTAGTCCCACCTCGCTAGTTGAGAGCGTTCGGCACCTGTTTATAAGCTCGGTTGCCTCTTCACTTTTGAACTCCTCTGAATTGCAGGCATATGGGCCAAATCTAGCACTTCTATGCCTATGGGCCTACGGGGCCTTCTGCGGGCCTGAATCCTAGCCCATGGATGGGTTTCTAGTCGTATTCAGGCTGTGGTGGCCCAGTAGGTGGCAATTTTTTTTATTTTTTCTTAGTTTTTTTGTTTTCTTTTTTGCTATATTTATTTCGTTTTGTTTCTACTTACAATAAAATACTTATTTTTTTATTTTGTTTTGTTTCTAATTACTTATTTATTTTATTTTATGATAATTCTTTTTGCTATTAAAGTTTGTAATAAAAAAAGTTCTTTATGAAAATTCTTTTTGCTTTCAGTGATTTTGAACAGAAACTCCATAGTTTTTCTGTGTTCAAAATGCACCATTCAAATCCACATCATCAATTTTCAACCCTTTCTGACTTCATTTATAATTTTTCATGCATTTACTGTTTATTTTGAGCTATAAGACCCTGAAATTGAAAAGCATTTCAAATGAACTCTGAAAAGGTTGAAAGTTGGCATGGTATCATCATTTCATCCACATAGCATGTGCAAGAAAGTAGAGAGGGTTACGGCAAAAACTGGATGCACTTCCTGTACAAAACGGACAATCTCTTTCGAAGTATCAGGGTTTCATACGAAAACTTTTCTGATACAAAGAGATTTCATTTTTTTTCACTTATTTGAACTCCATAGTTTTTCTGTGTTCAAAATGCAAAATTCAAAGCCACATCATCAATTTTCAACCCTTTCTGACTTCATTTGTTATTTTTCACGAATTACTGATTATTTTGAGCTATAAGACCCTGAAATTGAAGGCAACATATAGCTCTCATGAATAAATAAGTGACCAAATTAATAGAAGTTCATCATCACATTAAAACCAAAGTACATACATAGTTCTCATGTAACAACATATAGCTCTCCAGAGCATCTAATTAATTAAACCATACATTGAAACTATGTGAAACCTTTCAATGCGAAAACAAATGCGATCATAATCGCAACCAAGGTAACAATTGATCCAACGGCATAATGATACCAAGCCTCGGTATGAATGGCATATTTTCTAATCTTTCTCATCTTTAACCGCATTGCATCCATCTTGATCTTGTGATCATCGACGGCATCCGCAACATGCAACTCCAATATCATCTTCTCCTCCTCAATTTTTTTTATTTTTTCCTTCAAGTAATTGTTTTCTTCTTCAACTAAATTTAACCTCTCGACAATAGGGTCGGTTGGAATTTCCGGTTCAACTACCTCCTACGTAAAGAAAATCTATGTCACGTTGGTCGGCATAATTTTCATAAACAATAAGTGAACCAAATAGTTATAAAAAGATAACATATACCACATCCGAATCATAGCCAGGACGAGGGCCGACGGGGGCGGATACCAAAACCATCGCACTATATAATAACAAGCAATAATAAAAGTAAGAAAATTAGACGAGTATCTATCTAAAGTAAGAATTTTTTCTTTCAGAAAGAAGATAAGAACAAGAGGCTCACCACGGTGGAGCCGGCGACGAGATCGGCACGGGCGATCGACGGTGGTGAAGACGGGAATGGGACGTGATGGGCCGCTAAACCTAGACAAATCTCGAGGAAAATGGAGCTTTGAGGTCGAGCTTTGAGAGGAGAAAGCTTAACTAGTGTGGCTCGGGAATTTCATCGAACACCTCATGTGCATAGGAGGTGAGCTAGAGCACCACAAAGCCCTCCCCTCGCCGGCCAGAGAAAAACAGAACACTGGAGTGCTCTGCTCGCGAACGAGGGGTATATATAGGCACCTCATTGGTCCCGGTTCGTGGCATGAACCAGGACTAAAGGGAAGCATGCCGTCCCGATTCAAGCCACCAACCGGGACGAATGGTGGTGGGCCAGGAGCGAGGCCCATTGGTCCCGGTTCGACCCACCAACCGGGACCAAAGGGGCTAGACGAACCGGGACCAATGCCCCCACGAGGCCCGGCAGGCCCCTGGCCTCACGAACCGGGACCAATGCCCCATGGGTCCCGATTCTGGACTGAACCGGGACTAATGGGCTGACCCGGCCTGAACCAAAGCCCTCTTTTCTACTAGTGGTATGTTGGTTCGGGTTGGTCTCTGCTTCGTTGTAAGTACCCAAAAAAGAATAAACAATATACCTATTTTACACTCACGCCTGCATGCTCGTCAAATGAGGACTAACCTTGCTTGACAGCCTGCCGCCACTTGCCCTCGGAAGCCGGCGATGGAGTTGAAAACCAACCCAAAAAGAGTACGTGAAGGGTAAACCAACCCAAGCTACTAGCTAGCTGTACGCTTGGCATGTACAGCCGCGGGCAGTGAAGTTCTTTCTTGTGTTTTTTTTTCTTCAGAAACTTCCGTTTTATTTATTTTCAATCATGACAATACAACGAACAATAAAAACTAATAAATATTACATCCGGATTCATAGACCTCCTAGCGACGACTACAAGCACTGAAGCGGGCCCAAGGCACGCAGCCGTCATCGCTCCTCCCTCGCTAGAGCCGGACAAAACTTGTTGTAGTAAAAGTCGGAAAGTCATCGTGCTAAGACCCCATAGGACCATCACATCAGAACAACAACCGTCGCCATTGATGGGTAGCGTAGGTCAAAAGCATCCAACCTATAGACGCACGAACGTAGAGTAACTACGACCAGATTCAAGCAAATCCACTAAGGACCGATTTCCCGGAGACACATCTTCACACGCCCACCGATACTAGATGCACCACCAAGATGTGGGTTAGACGGGGAGAACCTTATTTCATCTTCAGAGAGACACCGCCGTCTCATCTTCCTGAGGACACAAACCCTAACAAAAATCGAAAGAACATCTAAAAATGCAGCCCTCCCGCCGGTAAGGGCCGGGATCCACCATGCCACCATGACCCTATGGCCACCGAAGATGAGGCGGACCGGCGGTGGTGCCGACGGGAAGCAGAGGAACCCTAGGTTTTTTTGGCGGGAGGGGCGGCTATGTGAGGCTTCTGTGTTGAGATGGTTTCGCTATTTCCCATAAGTCGCTTGGAGTGTTCTTG
Source organism: Triticum urartu (assembly GCF_003073215.2). Taxonomy (NCBI): domain Eukaryota; kingdom Viridiplantae; phylum Streptophyta; class Magnoliopsida; order Poales; family Poaceae; genus Triticum; species Triticum urartu. The sequence goes on along the minus strand of NC_053023.1, from coordinate 582,113,795 downwards.
TGCGTGTAACCCCTTAGGGAAAAGGCGAGTATAACTTTCAATAGGGCACAACGCTTACTTCACTTGAGATCGTGTAGTCCAAGCAACACCATACCAAACAACATACCTAAGATAGGCCTAAAGCATGAAAGACAAGCGCGAACGTCCATGACCTGAAAATAAACACTACCAACCAATAAAAGGTACATGAAGGGCAAAGCACATGGGACCTTAACAACAACTTCTAGTAGAAGACGACCAACAATGATAGGGCGTGAGCACCACTGGTTAACCATCGGCTGCCAGCACATGCTCAACCAAATTAAGGAGGACAAGGTCCAGGAGGGAGGGGACCCTGGCAACCTGGAGGCAAACAATAAGGATTCAAAGGAGCGTTGCGCTCATGCAGTATAACTCCGAAGACCATCCCCACCACCTCATGGAGTTTAAGGCGACAACAGAGGTAGCGCCTAACCCGGAGGTGGTTAAATGACATACCATTGAAGACCTTGTACGGTTGTCTCTAGACAACCAGACAAAGAATGTCGTGACACTTCAAGAATCTGAAACGTTGCATTCTCGGATGCCTCTCAGGCCTAATCCTAGTCCTACTGTCTATATCCAAAAATAAGGGGTGGCCAAATGAACTTCAAGTCGGCCAGCTTCTTCGAAGTAGAGAGGCACGCATTCCTTCTCCCCGATTAATATAGAAAGAGCAATGGGACTGTACCCTACTTGATGCAGGCACTAGTAGAAAAAGGGGTTTTCGTTCGGGCCTGGCCAACCCATTAGTCCCGGTTCTTCCACGAACCGGGACCAATGGATGCATTCGTCCCGGTTTGTGAGCCCAGGGGCCGGTCGGGGCCTCGTGGGGATTGGTCCCGGTTCGTATGGACTCATTTGTCCCGGTTCCAAACATGAACCGGGACCAATGGGCCTCGCTCCTAGCCCACAAACATTGGTCCCAATTCTTGGCTCGAACCGGGACAGAAGGCTGGGCTTTAGTCCCGGTTCCATCCATGAACCGGGACAAATGAGTTGCCTATATATACCCCGTCGCTGTAGCAGAGCACTCCACAGTGCTCTGTTTTTTCTGGCCGGCGATGAGAGGGCATTTGGGTGCTCTAGCTCACCTCCTATGCAAACGAGGTGTTCGATGAAATGCCCAAGCCACGCTAGTTAAGCTTTCTCCTCTCGAAGCTCAACCTTCAAGCTCCATTTTTCCCGAGATTTGTCTAGGTTTAGCGGTCCATCACGTCCCGTCCCCGTCTTCACCACCGTCGATCGCCCGCGCCGATCTCGTCGTCTGCACCACTGTGGTGAGCCTCTTATCTTCTTCTGAAAGAAAAAAAATTCTTACTTTAGATAGATACTTGTCTAATTTTCTTACTTTTATTATTGCTTGTGCTTATATAGTGCGATGGTTTTGGTATCCGCCCCCATCGGCCCTCGTCCTGGCTATGATTCAGATGTGGTATATATATTATCTTTTATAACTATTTAGTTCATTTATTTTTATGACAATTATGCCCATCAAGTTGACATAGATTTTATTTATGTAGGAGGTAGTTGAACCGGAAATTCCAACCGACCCTATTGTCAAGAGGTTAAATTTAGTTGAAGAAGAAAACAATTACTTGAAGGAAAAAATAAAAAAATTGAGGAGGAGAATATGATATTGGAGTTGCATGTTGCGGATGTCGTCGATGATCACAAGATCAAGATGGATGCAATGCGGTTGAAGATGAGAAAGATTAGAAACTATGCCATTCATACCGAGGCTTGGTATCATTATGTCGTTGGATCAATTTTTACCTTGGTTGTGATTATGATCGCATTTATTGTTGCATTGAAAGGTTTCACATAGTTTCAATGTATGGTTTAACTAGATGCTCTGGAGAGCTATATGTTGTTCAATGAGAATTATGTATGTACTTTGTTTTTAATGTGATGATGAATTCTATTAATTTGGTCACTTATCTATCCATGAGAGCTATATGTACTAAATTGATGATGTAGCTTTGAATGGTGCATTTTATACACGAAGTGCATCCAGTTTTTGCCATAAGCCTCTCTACTTTCTTGCACATGCTATATGGGGTGAAATGATGATACCATGCCAACTTTCAACCTTTTCAGAGTTCATTTGTAGTGCTTTTCAATTTCAGGGTCTTATAGCTCAAAATAATCAGTAAATGCATGAAAAATAACAAATGAAGTCATAAAGGGTTGAAAATTGATGATGTGGCTTTGAATGGTGCATTTTGAACATAGAAAAAGTATGGAGTTTAAATGAGTTCAAAAAATGAAATCTCTTTGTAACAGGCGAGTTTCCGTATGAAACCCTGATGCTTCGAAAGAGATTGTGCATTTTGTACATGAAGTGCATCCAGTTTTTGCCGTAAGTCTCTCTACTTTCTTGCACATGCTAAGTGGGTGAAATGATGATACCATGCCAACTTTCAACCTTTTCAGAGTTCATTTGTAGTGCTTTTCAATTTCAGGGTCTTGTAGCTCAAAATAATCAGTAAATGCATAAAAAATAACAAAAGAAGTCAGAAAGGGTGAAAATTGATGATGTGGCTTTGAATGGAGCATTTTGAACACAAAAAAGTATGAAGTTCAAATAAGTTCAAAAAATGAAATACCTTTGTAACAGACGAGTTTCCGTATGAAACCCTAATACTTCGAAAGAGATTGTCCGTTTTGTACACGAAGTGCATCCAGTTTTTGCCGTAAGCCTCTCTACTTTCTTGCACATGCTATGTGGGTGAAATGATGATTCCATGCCAACTTTCAACCTTTTCAGAGTTCATTTGTAGTGCTTTTCAATTTCAGGGTCTTATAGCTCAAAATAATCAATAAATGCATGAAAAATAACATATGAAGTCAAAAAGGGTTGAAAATTGATGATGTGGCTTTGAATGGTGCATTTTGAACACAGAAAAAGTATGGAGTTCAAATAAGTTCAAAAAAATGAAATCCCTTTGTAATTGACGAGTTTCCGTATAAAACCCTGATACTTCGAAAAAGAGTGTGCATTTTGTACACGATGTGCATCCAGTTTTTGTCGTAAGCCTCTCTACTTTCTTGCACATGCTATGTGGGTGAAATGATGATACCATGCCAACTTTCAACCTTTTCAGAGTTCATTTGTAGTGCCTTTTGAATTTTAGGGTCATTTAGTGCAAAAAGAATGAACTAATAGCAAAAATAATGAACTTAAAATAATCAATTATAATATTTTGTTATGATCAACTAAAACAAAACTATAATATTCTTCAATAGAAAAAACAATAAACTAAAAAGTTTTTATAAAACTCTAATAGCAAAAGAAATCAACTAAAAAGTTTTTATAAACCTCTAGTATTTTTTAAACTAAAATTATATAAAATTTATGGAACTAAAATTATCAAAGTATTTTCTGTTCAAAACATTAATGGCAAAAAGAATTTTCATAAAGAATTATTTTTGTTAAAAACTTTATTAGAAAACTAAAATAACAAAATCTGTTCTTGATTAAAACAGAGATTTAAAATTACCTAAAAATTACCAAAGTTAATATAATGATAAAACACAATAATGTTAAATAGCTGGAAAAAGAATCACTCAAAAATCTATTTCTTAGTAAACTTATTCACAAACTAGTAATTCACACCAATTTAAAAGAATTCAAATTTGAAAATTAATGGCACTAACAGAAAGTCTATAATTTTAGTGACCCTACAGTAAAAAAATTAAAGAAATAAAGCAAAAAAGAAAAGAAAATAAATAATGAAAAAAAAAACAAAAAACTAGAAAAAAATGCCACCTACTGGGCCACAACGGCCTGAATACGACTAGAAACCCCATTGTGCCAGGATTCAGGCCCGCAGCTGGCCCAGCAGGCCCACAAACACAAGTGATAGTTTAGGCCCGAAAGCCTGCAGTTGAGAGGAGCTCGAGAGGATGGGCGCAACAGCGCTTATAAACCACTCTCGAGATCTTTCAACTAGCGAGGTGGGACTAAACTTTTGACGCCGGCAGCACAAGGCCTTTGGTCCCGGTTGGTGCCACCAACCAGGACCAAAGGCCACCGCTTCTCGCCCTTTGGGCTGCTGAAAAGAGGCCTTTGGTCCCGGTTGGTGGCACCAACCGGTACTAAAGGTCGCATTCGTCCCGGTTGAGTGTCACGAACCGGGACCAATGCTTCGTCTATATAACTAGCACTTGTGAAAATTTCTCATTCAGTTCGTCTTCCCCGCCCGACGCGCCGCAGGCTGCCCCTCTGCGCCTCGCCGTCGCCGTCGTCCCTGCCTCCGACGCCGTCCCGCGCCGCCCAGACGTCGTCCCGCGCCCGCCTGCGCCCCGTCGCCGCCCGCCACCCCGCCTCGCTCGCCCGTCGCCGCGCCACACCCGCCACCAGCCTGCCTCCTCGTTGCCCGTCGTCGCGCCCTGCCTCCTCGTCGCCTGTCGCCTGCCCCTCACCGTCGCCGTCGCCGCGCCCCTCATCGTCGCTCCCGTGCCTTGCCTCCTCGCTGATCGCCACCCCTTAGTGAGGCTCATATGAATTTTCCTAATTTTAGAATGTGTAGTTTAGATGGTGTAGTTAAATGAGTTGTTGTAATTTTTTCATAAATGAATATGCAAAAAGTTAGATTCTTTTCATATATAATGTAGATGTATATGTGGTGTATGTATGTATGGATGGATGTGTAGTTATATTATTTTAGTTTATGTTTAGTTTAGTTTCAAGATTAGGAAAATTTCAGATGTGTAGTTATATTTATTTAGATGTATAGTTAATTTAGATGTTGTAATTTGTTCATAAAAATTGTGCACTTTTGTATAGAAACTTTATTTTTTTCATATGTACGAAAATGTAGAATGAAAACGAAAACAAACATATAAGAAAAAACAAAGGAAAAAATGAAGAAGGAAAAGAAAACCGCCGGCCCGGCCACCACCGCATTTTCATAAAGTGTTTCCACCGATGAGTCCACGTCGCACCGTCGAGCACCCGCGGCGAAGCAAGTCTTTTTTTAAGGTAGTTCTTTGTTAAAGTGAGGGGGGCGTCGGGAGCACCCCCCGGCCCTCTCGCTCGACCAAAACTCTCGAGGACACCCAAACCCTAGAAAAAACGATGTCGGTCTCCTACCCCCTCCCGCCGCGCCCCTACCCGATCGACAAACTCTCTTGAGGCCACCCAAATTTACCAAGTTAAAAGAGCGTTGTCGTCGAGGCCACCCGAACCCTTGAAGCGTTGTTGAGGCCATCCAAACCCTTGAAGCGTTGCCGAGGCCACCCCAAACCCTAGAGAAGCGTCGAGGCCAGGCCACTAATAATATGATTCCTTATTGTTCTTAGCTAGCTAGTTCTTCGTTTGCCACTAATATATCCATCTGTCATGTTTGAATAATAATTGCCATGTTGTAAATATTTGCAGAAACTATGGATCCGCACCCCCGAGACGAAGCAACAAGAAGCGGTGTTGGGGGAGATAATCGCACACGGAAGTGATTGCCGTCTTGTCGTTTCTCAACGACACATGCACCGATGGTCTGGAAAGACAGGATGAAGAAGCAGGCTACGACGATGATCAAACAATGGAGGAGGAAGGACACCGTGATGACGGCTCCGGTGACCGAATGGAGGGGAAGGACACCGTGATGACGGCTCCGGTGAGCCGAATGGAGGGGGAAGGACACCGTGATGACGGCTCCGGTGACCGAACGGAGTCCGGCCAGGTATATATATTAATTAATTAAGCATGTGCTGACTATAGCTAATTGATGCATTAATTGTTTTTGGTATGTACACATATTAACTCTCTTCTTTTTCTTCTTTTCTAGCCCTCCGGATCGAGCAACACTTCGGTAACGAGACGAGGCCCGAAGAGAAAGTTGCGCGGATGAAAGGTACACGATCATCGAAATTGATCGCGCTGGCCAACCGATTGAACCCCTCCGGACCAAGCAAAAATTTAATGCTCAGTGCGGGGTTCTAGTTAGGGACATGATCCCGATCAGCATCGAGCAATGGTTGAAGCCTAAGGACAAAGACTCTCAGGTGTCTTATGTCAGCGATAGGCAGAAAGCTGATCTTTGGACCGCGCTGCAGGAAAATTTCACCTTCCCGCCAGAGGAGGATCCGGAGAATCCAGTTAAAAAGCCAATGATCAAGGCTTATGCTCTTAAGAAGATGGCTGAGCTATTCAGGAGGTGGAAGAATGAGCTGAAATCATCGTTTGTCGACCAAGACAAGACTCCAGAATTCATCGGCCGATTTGAGAAGATCAAAGATCAGTGGCCCATTTGTCACCAAAAAGAAGAGAGAGCAGCGAAGATGTCAGCGACAAACAAGAAAAATGCTGCAAAGAAGAAGCATCACCATCGCACGGGGTCAGGTGGCTACCTGAAAGCCCAGCCGTTGTGGGACAAGGCTGAGAATGACCTCATTGATAAAGGGATCGAACCAGAGACGACGCTGGCCAGACCATTGCAGGACTTGGTTCTTCGGGGTTGGGGGAAAATTGGACCCTGTAACAGGGAAGTGCGTTTGGACCAACGAGCAGCTGAACACACCCATCGAGAGCTTCAGGAGTATATCGAAAAGGCGCAGCAAGGGACGTTCGTTCCGGACAGAGAGAACGACGAGCTCACAGAGGGCCCTCGGGAATCCTAAGCATCCTGGACGGACACGAGGCACGCCAGGCTCCATTCCGTAGAAGGTTGGGTTTCTGGACGCAGGCGGTTACAAATCCCAGGAGAGGAGGAAAAAATTGCAGCAGACCCAAATGCAAGCGCTGCAAGTAAGGGTAGACGCGATAGAGGAATGAGAAGCAAATCGCAGCAAACGTACTGCCGAAGCTTCGCCCGAAGCTACCCCGCCATCTCAGCGGAGAAGCAGCGTGGCTTCCACCGAGCTGCTACAGCCGGAGCATGCCTTGACGGCTCCTGCCAGCTATCCCGTGGATGCTATCACGGAGTCTCAAAATTGCCACCTTATGACGCAATGGATGAATTTGAAGGTCAAGGCGGCTGTTGGCTCTGTTTATCCTACTGAACCCGGCGCAACTTTTCATTGCCGGCCGATTCCAGAAGGATATGCTAGGGTGATGGTGGATGAAATAACGAAGGGATTTGAGGACCTCCAGCTTGACCACCCTACCGGTGAAGGGGAGACTAGGCTGGGGTCTGCTCTGAAGACTCCATGCCTATGGCGGAAGGAGCTCATCAACCTTCCGAACTGGACGCCTCCGCCTCCTCCTCCTCCTTCGGCAAGTCAGGGCACTCCGCCTCCTCCACCGCCTCCTCCTCCGGCGAGTCAGGGCACTCCGCCTCCTCCACCGCCTCCTCCTCCGGCGAGTGACGATCAGGGCACCGGCTCCTTCTCCGGCGCGTGGCGGCACTCCGCCTCCTTCTCCGTCTGCGCCGACGCGCCCGAGCAGACAGCCTCCTCCTTCTCCGCCTCGTCGGCAAGGGCGAAGAGACCTGCCGCCGCTCCGGCTGCTCCGGCGCGTCGTAGTCCTTCTCCTCCGCCTCGTAAGCAAGTAAAGAAGACAACTGCTCCGTCTGCTCTGCCGGCGTCTAGCAGTACAGCCAGAGGCGGGAGGAAATACAGATTCGGTCCTTCTCTGAAGACTCCAGAGAAGTTACCATACGAGAGGACCCCGGAGGAGAACACCGAGATCGCATGAGAAGAAGTGAGGAACTACTTTGAAGGGGTGAAAGCAAAGAAACATCCACCTCCGGAGGAGAAGGTAGATCCGGTGAAAGCGAAGCGCACTCTGGCTGCCCTGACAAAACCACCCAAGTCTTCGCCGAAAGGAAACTATGAGCACATTATTGGAAAGGAATATGCCGAAGCGGAGCGGTCGGGAAGTACTGTCAGTGATCAAAGGCTGAAAAAACGACGAGCTGGGAAACAAATTGCCCAGCTCAGCGAACAAGCGAAGCAATCGTGCCCCCCGCTCAAGGTGCCTAGCGACAACGTCGCTAATGATCCGAGGATGGTGCCCGGTTATAGCAATCTTGGCGATTACCTGCCCAACGATGTACATTATGATTTCATGGAGGTGCAGATACAAAGATACGAGTACGAGAAGCCTCTCGTCAAAGATGAAAGATCTCTATCAACGATGATGCGAAGATTGCATGATTGGTACTTGAAAATCTGCAGAGACTCTGGGGGGAGGAGTACTTTGTATGTGAAAGTTAAAAAGGAGCATGACCTCGTTGGAATTGAACTGTTGCATGTTCCATTTGAGGAGTTCTTTCAGTTTTTCAATCAATTGGCCCTCGATAAAACAACGGTCACATGCTACTGTCTGTAAGTAGTACTACTTCTGTCATTAAGTCTCTCTATATAGCTCAGCTCTTTCATTGCATGTATTTATAATCATCCTCACTATATTATGCAGATTGAAGATCGCCGAATTGAAGAAAAGACAAGTCGGTGATATTGGGTTCATTAACACATATCTCATAGATGCAACTCAGGTTAAATTTCATGCCGCAGATACCGAGGCCAACTTGCTACGATCGTTGGTAATAAATGAAAACAAAGATATAATACTCTTTCCTTACAACTTCAAGTGAGTGTTACTGTCTTGTGCGTATTCGGTTTCCCTTATATATTAGTCAAGGTTATAGTAATGTAATTGATGAGTTATGCATGCGTGTGCAGTTACCACTATATTCTCCTAGAGATTAAGCTTGAGTAGGGACTAGTAACCGTCTTAGACTCAAAACGAAAAGATCCCCAGGACTATGCGGACATGACTCAAATGCTCGAGAAGTAAGTTAAATCGATCATTATCCACCATATCAGCAACTTTGTTCATTTCCTGATATATCAAGTAATTGTTTTCTTTATCTGGCAGGGTTTGGAAAAAATTCTCCAAAAAAGCTCCAGGACTCCCGAAGAAGCTGCAATTTAGACACCCGAAAGTAAGTACTATAGTAGCATGTTCCGCGCATCTCCTGTTGATTCAAGCGCTAGTTTCATCAATACCATTTGGCATTCTTGCTTATCAGTTTGATTGACCTCTATTTCTTGTAAAGTGGTTGTTGCAGGAATAAGGGAATGATTTCTGTGGATACTACGTTTGCGAGTCCATCCGCCACACGACCTGTGAGCGGGGCTACACTGACGAACAATATGAAGTACGTAAATAACAACATTCACAATTTTATTTTATTACCATCATTTGTGTTGAGTTTCATTCATTCATATATATATATATATGTATTGACCCCCTTCTTCAAATTAGATGTTTCGGAAGCAGGATGAACTCCTAGCACCAGCTCGCATGCGAGCAGTTCAAGAGGAATTGGCGGCATTCTTTCTTGACCACGTGATCGCTGAAGACGGAGAATACTATGTAGACCATGAGTCTATATGATTATATTTGTAAGAGATAATTATTGTATATATGTAGCCGGTAGTGTCGGATAGATATACGAGAACTTGTTGTTCGACCAATCTCTCGGAGAAGGAGAGGTGGTCGATATCACTTCTTTCTATATGCATATATGTTCATGACGATCTTGTTTCCTTCGTTTGCTTACTAGCTAGCGTGTCTAGTCCTCTCTATACGTATGTATAGTACGTAGCGTCGACCAAGCACGGACATAAGAGATGACACTTCTCTCTATTAATTATAGCTAGCTAACACAATATATGAAACACCTAAATTAACCCCCAACCCTCCCCCTCTTTAAAAAAAAAACAAAAATCACAGCCACAGAAATGCTGACGCATGGATGCCTATTGGTCCTGGTTGGTGCCACCAACCGGGACCAAAGGGTCTCCTGCCTGGGCTCCGCGCACAGGCCACGTGGAGGCCCATCTGTCCTGGTTCTGGATTGAACCGGGACTAAAGGGACAGGGCATTAGTACCGACCCTTTAGTCCCGGTTCAGAAACCGGGACAAAAGGCCTTTACGAACCGGGACAACAGCCTCTTTTTCTACCAGTGTCAGCAAACACACATATAATGTGAGTGACATAGAGACACAGGCACATGCACACGTGCATGGTAATAAAAAGCTACGTAGCTAGCTAACTCATTTTAGGTGCACGGTAATTTTTCAACTAGTTCCATTTCTACTCCACTACTATCAGATGCATGTAACCCGCGTCTGCTCTGCGTGCATCATTCTATTCACGGTCTAGCATACTTAGATGCTTCCACCAACCGCGTGCTTAGTGGTAAATTACTTACCTGGTTGTTAGAGTTGTACCACAGCTTGCAACCGTGACTACATACATGTCACCATGTGCACTGCTCTGTCTTTGCCAAAAATATAGGAGGAGGTGTGGCTCCAAAGACCTGTCTACACAGTTTTTCGTTTCACAAAAACAAAAGATCTAACGGCTTGATCCTTTTGCTCGTGGTCCTCAAAAGAAAAAGGAAGATCCATCAAAAGTAAAAAAAAAGGCGATTATGAGTAATGACATTGACCCACGGGGCGAAATCACCACCATCTATCTCAACTTAGCACATGAAGAAAGGAAACCAACGGAAATCAAAACCATCACACTTGCTGAGGCCGCGGTGAGCACGGCCAAGTCAGTTCATACTTTACTGGAGTAAGACGGTCACTGATTAACCCGTTACAAACACACGAAAAAATTGATCGATTCAAATTAATGTCCAAAGATCCCAACACGTGAAACATGTTGGCATCCAGCAAAAAAAAAGTAAGGATCCTAGCCAAATAATCCCTCAAGTGTGATATGAAGAAAAAATAAATCTTCACATGCATGCTCACAGCTCACTTAGCGACCATTGCTGCAGCCTACCAGCGACTAAATTTGTTTAGCGTCAGCCGAGGTTCAGAGAATATACTACGACGAAACGGGGTCATCAACATAAGCTTAACTGGTAAATTAGAATAGCTTGCGCCAGAATTGACATGGGACTCCATATGCCGATCAAGTTCTAGGTATATTTTAGAATTGATCAAGAGAAATAAACACTATCATAGAAAATCAAGTGAAGATTGCTCTTGAAGGGGAATAAGAGATAATAACACTGATTTCTTCATGGAGTTCCGAGCAGCGGAAGAAGGACAAACACTATCTTTTGACTTAATTGGGGGGGGGGGGGGAGGGGGGGGGGATTATGTGTCTATGAGATGCACCATTGTTCTTGGCCCATTGAGAGAACTCGATTTCTGACTTATATCGTACATAGCATGCATGAAGGTTTGCAAAATGAGACACTCCAAAAAAAAACATCCCCGTATATACATTGCCATCCCCTAGAGCGTTGGTTCTATATATTAGGGCTCTAGTGGAAAGGGCCACGGATAATAGGGCAGCATATGAAGCGGCCAATGCGTTGTAGACATCAAGGCCACCGGTTACTACTAGGAAAAAGGTTATAGATGGAATTGACACTAATGGCGCACCAGATATGTGGTGCGTCATTACTATATACTAATGGCGCACCATGTGTTGATGCGCCATTAGTGTGCAAATACTAATGGCACACCACATCCACGGTGCGCCATTAGTAACTAGTTGAACTAGTAATGGCGCACCACCCCCACCTTGCGTCATTAGTAACTTGGCCACCACTTCCACCGAATGCACCCCCCCTCCGGACCGCCTTTTCAGTTTAAAAAAAATAAACAAAAATGATGGAAATGTCAAAAAAATAAAAGAAAATAAGTTTTCCATGTGATATGTGGTCTAGTTGTTGTGAAAATTTACAAATATGAATTTCGACTTTATTTGCAAAATCTCTCGAGAATTTGTAAAATGGGCATAACTTTTGCGTACGAACTCGGATGAAAAAGTTTTTTATATGAAAAATCATTTACTCGAGAAGTTACATCCGAATTTAACGGGGGAACCTCGTTAAACATTTTCAAAAACCTCAAAAACCTAACAGAAAAAAGATACAGGGCTTTTAAGATCTGGAGAGGCAAAAAAATTAAAAAAAAATCAAACTTACTAATGGCGCACCTACCCATGGTACGCCATTACTATCTTCCCGCCTTAAAAATTCAAAATAAGTCAAAAAAATAAAATAAAATAAAGTTACTAATGGCGCACCTGCCCATCGTGCGCCATTAGTATCTTCCCGCCTTCAAAATTCAAAATAAATTAAAAAAATAAAAAAAAGTTAGTAATGGCGCACCTGCCCGCGGTGCGCCATTACTATGCCATATAAATGGCTGGGCGTGGTCCTCTCCTCCTTCATTTTTCTCCTCCACTCCACCTCTCCTCCACTCCATCTCCTTCTCTCCTCCACTCCATCTTCCCTTCTCTCCTCCACCATACTACCCTCCTCCTCTCCGGCGACCTCCTGCTCCTCCTCTCCGGCGACCTCCTCCTCCTCCTCTCCGGCGACCTCCTCCTCCCTCCTCTCCTCCCCTCCCCTCCCCTCACGGTTTCTCCTCCCTCCTCTCCGGTGAGCTCCTCCTCCCTCCTCTCCTCCCATCCCCTCATGGTTTCTCCTTCCTCCTCTCCGATGCTCCGGTGAACTCCTCTCCAGCGACCTCCTCCTCCTCCTCTCCGGCGACCTCCTCCCCCTCCTCTCCGGCGAACTCCTCCTCCTCCTCTCCGGCGATGTAGGCGAGCGCCTCTCCGGTGACCTCCTCCTCCTCCTCTCCGGTGAACTCCTCTCCGGCAAAAGAACACGGCAAAAGAACATACAAGATCCAAAAACAGGAACAAAATTTGAAATAATATCATGCCAAAAAACGAGCAAAAAATGGGCAAAAAAATCACGATCCAGATCCAAATTCAAAATTCAAAAATAGCAATGACGCACGGTGGGGGTTAGACGGTGCGCCACTACTATTTTCTTGTCTTCAAAATTCAAAAATACTAATGGCGCACTAGTGGCCTATACTAATGGCGCACCAGTGGTGCGCCATTAGTAAACAATACTAGTGGCGTGATACTAATGGCGCACTAGTGATGCATCATTAGTAGGCAAAACTGGTGCGCCATTAGTAGCCCTTTTCCTAGTAGTGGGTGGTGGCAGCACGTGGCTTGGCTATTGGTGGAACCACGCGGTCATGGAGCAGTGCAGTAGGCACGATCGCGCAACTTGGTATGCATGTGCCAACAATACGACAATAGAGAGCTTCATTCTATGGCGGAGGCACATCGTGCATGGTGCTCCCGGACACACATCGTCGGGATGTGGGCATTGCGAGCTTCATGAATGCCGAGTTCACCTTGTCCATCCACTATCGGGGAAATAGATGCTCGTTAAATGTTGTTATCTCCTTTAAGCAAACAATCTTCACTTGATTTCCGAAGCTATATTTCCTTTTGATAATTTCTAAAGTTTATTTACAACTTTGTGCATAAGGATTCCCATCAGAATTGTGGCGCAGGGGACATAAGTTTGATGGTTAAACTTATTTGAGATCTTATTAGGCCATGCATTCTCCGAATGAGCATTGACGCTAAACAAGATTTGTCAGTCATAACAAAAGAACCATTTCGACGTATGGACATTTGATATGCGAGCATGTGAGGGATTAGTTCAATAGGTTCTTAATTTCGTGTGTTGGATGAAGAAATTACATGTTTCATACGTTCAGGGGTCTAGACTTTTAATCAAATGATTTCCCATGTGCTGATAATAGATTAAGATGGCCGTCTCACTTTGTTAAAGCAACTAGCTGGGGTAATGTAGGATTTGATGGTCCAACAACATTCGGATTGTTGCTTGTAGAGCAAAGCTAATTGCTACAGAGGATCCAGTCTCTTCATGATAAAGTAAAGAATGGCTTGGTTTTGTTGTCCACATCTAGGAATTACGGAGTGGCTTGTTGCTCACATCTACTCCATCTCATAATAACATAACTAGTATGTATGCACGTGCAATGCACGTCTTAAAAGAATGGAGTGATTCTGGAGTGTGAATCGAAAAAAGTATAACAGAGTGATTTTGATAAATGGAATTCCTCCTGCAATTGTTTTTAATATTCATACAAAAAATTGTACGTTCACATTTAAAATATTGTAGGTTCATTAAAAAAACTTTATGTTACTCTATTTTTTTCTCGACATTCTTCTTCCAAACCATCTTATCTAGGCTCAAGTAGTCAAGCGCTCAAGCGGTAATATGGCCCATGAGGCATCACATATGGGCCTTTTTTTCTGGAAGGGCCACATGAATGTTCTAGAAGACAGTAGAGGCAACATCAATCTACTGTTCATGGCGAATCCGGCTGATCATAGCCGTTGGATTTTGGAGACCAACGGTTATGATTGATGCTCTGGATCCATTTCAAAACTGGTACACTATATAGTAGTATAGATAATGGATTCAAAATTTGTGTTGTTGGCAAGCACATGATGTCTCACCACTCTGTGCCTATTTGTTGTTCACATCTACTCTCTGGGTCTCATTAAATAATGGCTTGAAACCTTGCTTTGTTGGGAAACGCATGATGCCTCACCACTTTGTGCCTACTTGTTTCTTACATCTACTCTCTGGGTCCCATTAAATAATGGTTTGAAAATTTGCTTTGTTGGGAAACGCATGATGCCTCACCACATTATGCCTACTTGTTGTTCACATCTTCTCTCTAGGTCCCATTAAATAATGGCTTGAAAACTTGCTTTGTTGGGAAACGCATGATGCCTCACCACTTTATGCTTTGGCGATGGCAATGTCATCGATGGCCATCACCTTTTTTATTCCTTTGACACGCTTTCTGAGTAGATGATAAGGGTCAAGATGAACCATGTAGATCTTTGGAGCTCCACCTGCTATTCTCAACAAGAACAAATAAGCCATCAAGTGAGCTTGTAAAAAAATTTAATTGATAATTAGTCACAAAGTAAAAATACACAACATAACCCAAAGTTAAAATTTGACCTACTACGACATCCAAGCATAAAAGAAATTAAAATAAATCAAATGACCCGGACAAAATCTTGATCTCACTTGATATAATGCCTCGAAACTTGCATTGTTGGACAACACTTGATGCCTTGGTAAAGTCATGTCATCAATCGATTACCTTTTTCTTTCTTCTTTTGACGGGCTTTTAGAGTTGATGACAATAGTCAAGCTGAATCTTGTAGACCTTTGGAGCCCTACCATCCATTTTTGACAAAGATAAATAAGTTCATGAATTGTCTCGTGAAAAACCTAATTGATTTTGGGTCACATAGTATTACACAAATGTAAGCCAAAGTTGAGGTCGTTCAAAATGACCGTGCAGTTAAGTAAAATTAGGCATCTAGCCCTTTGCTGCCAATGCAGCACCAGCATGTGCATGTCCAGTGTCACTGCCATGAGAAGATCGAGATCATCATCAACTCCCCTCTCTTTGCATCACATGCGCCGCGCAGGCTTGCATGCAGCTGCATGCGTCTGGGTCAGAAGAAGCAGGTTTGCTACATCTACATGCGATTTCTCATAGAAGGGGAGTTACGGACTGACATGACCCAGTTAAAATCAAGGGGTGGGGCCAGCTAAAATCAAGGAGGGGTGAATTAATGGTGGAGAGGAGGACACATCTCCCCGTGAAACCAGCCTGTAGCACTCTTTCCGTAAGTGTAGGATTTTCGCCATAGCTAGCTCAGGTTTCCTACATCTACAGGCCATTTCTCACAGAAGGGGAGTTACGGACTGACATGACCCAGTTAAAATCAAGGGGTGGGGCCAGCTAAAATCAAGGAGGGGTGAATTAATGGTGTAGAGGAGGACACATCTCCCCGTGAAACCAGCCTGTAGCACTCTTTCCGTAAGTGTAGGATTTTCGCCATAGCTAGCTCAGGTTTGCTACATCTACAGGCGATTTCTCACAGAAGGGGAGTTACGGACTGACATGACCTAGTTAAAATCAAGGGGTGGGGCCAGCTAAAATCAAGGAGGGGTGAATTAATGGTGGAGAGGAGGACACATCTCCCCGTGAAACCAGCCTGTAGCACTCTTTCCGTAAGTGTAGGATTTTCGCCATAGCTAGCTCAGGTTTGCTACATCTACAGGCGATTTCTCACAGAAGGGGAGTTACGGACTGACATGACCTAGTTAAAATCAAGGGGTGGGGCCAGCTAAAATCAAGGAGGGGTGAATTAATGGTGGAGAGGAGGACACATCTCCCCGTGAAACCAGCCTGTAGCACTCTTTCCGTAAGTGTAGGATTTTCGCCATAGCTAGCTCAGGTTTGCTACATCTACAGGCGATTTCTCACAGAAGGGGAGTTACGGACTGACATGACCCAGTTAAAATCAAGGGGTGGGGCTAGCTAAAATCAAGGAGGGGTGAATTAATGGTGGAGAGGAGGACACATCTCCCCGTGAAACCAGCCTGTAGCACTCTTTTCGTAAGTGTAGGATTTTCGCCATAGCTCGCTCAGGTTTGCTACATCTACAGGTGATTTCTCACAGAAGGGGAGTTACGGACTGACATGACCCAGTTAAAATCAAGGGGTGGGGCCAGCTAAAATCAAGGAGGGGTGAATTAATGGTGGAGAGGAGGACACATCTCCCCGTGAAACCAGCTTGTAGCACTCTTTCCGTAAGTGTAGGATTTTCGGCATAGCTAGCTCAGGTTTGCTACATCTGAAGGAAATATGTCCTAGAGGAAATAATAAAGTTATTATTTATTTCCTTATATCATGATAAATGTTTATTATTCATGCTAGAATTTTATTAACCGGAAACATAATACATGTGTGAATACATAGACAAACAGAGTGTCACTAGTATGCCTCTACTTGAATAGCTCATTGATCAAAGATGGTTATGTTTCCTAACCATAGACATGAGTTGTCGTTTGATTAACGGGATCACATCATTAGGAGAATGATGTGATTGACTTGACCCATTCCGTTAGCATAGCACTTGATCGTTTAGTTTGCTGCTATTGCTTTCTTCATGACTTATACATGTTCCTATGACTATGAGATTATGCAACTACCGTTTACCGGAGGAACACTTTGTGTGCTACCAAACGTCACAACGTAACTGGGTGATTATAAAGGTGCTCTACAGGTGTCTCCGAAGGTACTTGTTGGGTTGGCGTATTTCGAGATTAGGATTTGTCACTCCAATTGTCGGAGAGGTATCTCTGGGCCCTCTCGGTAAGGCACATCACTTAAGCCATGCAAGCATTGCAACTAATGAGTTAGTTGCAGGATGATGTATTACGGAACGAGTAAAGAGACTTGCTGGTAACGAGATTGAACTAGGTATTGAGATACCGACGATCGAATCTCGAGCAAGTAACATATCGATGAAAAAGGGAACAACATATGTTGTTATGCGGTTTGACCAATAAAGATCTTCGTAGAATATGTAGGAGCCAATATGAGCATCCAGGTTCCACTATTGGTTATTGACCAGAGACGTGTCTCGTTCATGTCTACATTGTTCTCGAACCCGTAGGGTCCGCACGCTTAACGTTACGATGACAGTTATATTATGAGTTGATGTGTTTTGATGTACCGAAGGAGTTCGGAGTCCCGGATGAGATCGGGGACATGACGAGGAGTCTCAAAATGGTCGAGACGTAAATATCAATATATTGGACGACTATATTCGGACATCGGAAAGGTTCTGAGTGATTCGGGTATTTTTCGGAGTACCGAAGAGTTACGGGAATTCGCCGGGGAGTATATGGGCCTTATTGGGCCATACGGGAATAGAGGAGAGAGGCCAAAAAAGGAAGGAGGCGCGCGGCCCCCCTCTGGTCCGAATTGGACAAGGGGTGCGGCCCCCTTTTCCTTGTTCTTCTCCCCCTATTTCCTTCTCTCCTACTCCAACAAGGGAGGGAGGAGTCCTACTCCTGGTGGGAGTAGGACTCCCCCCTTGGCGCGCCGTCCTCCTAGGCCGGCCGCCTCCCCCCTTGCTCCTTTATATACAGGGGCAGGGGGCACCTCTAGACACACAACTTGATCAAGTTGATCGTCTCTTAGCCATGTGCGGTGCCCCCTCCACCATAGTCCACCTCGATAATACTGTAGCGGTGCTTAGGCGAAGCCTTGCGTCGGTAGAACATCAATATCGTCACCACGCCGTCGTGCTGACGGAACTCTTCCCCGACATTCTGCTGGATCGGAGTCCGGTGATCATCATCGAGCTGAATGTGTGCTAGAACTCGGAGGTGCCGTAGGTTCGGTACTTGATCGGTCGGATCGTGAAGACGTACGACTATATCAACCGCGTTGTGCTAACGCTTTCGCTTCCGGTCTACGAGGGTACGTAGACAACACTCTCCCCTCTCGTTGCTATGCATCACCATGATCTTGCGTGTGCATAGGAATTTTTTTAAATTACTACGTTCCCCAACAGTGGCATCCGAGATTAGGTTTTATGCGTTGATGTTGTGCACGAGTAGAAAAAAAGTGAGTTGTGGGCGATATAAGTCATACTGCTTACCAGCATTTCATACTTTGGTTCGGCTGTATTGTTGGATGAAGTGTCCCGGACCGACATTACGCGTACGCTTACGCGAGACTGGTTCTACCGATGTGCTTTGCACACAGGTGGCTGGCGGGTGTCAGTTTCTCCAACTTTAGTTGAACCAAGTGTGGCTACGCCCGGTCCTTGCGAAGGTTAAAACAGCACCAACTTGACAAACTATCGTTGTGATTTTGATGCGTAGATAAGAACGGTTCTTGCTAAAGCCTGTAGCAGCCACGTAAAACTTGCAACAACAAAATAGAGGACGTCTAACTTGTTTTTGCAGGGCATGTTGTGATGTGATATGGTCAAGACGTGATGAGATGTAAGTTGTTGTATAAGATGATCATGTTTTGTTGAAGTTATTGGCAACAGGCAAAAGCTTTATGGTTATATCTCTATTGCATAAGATGCAAGCACCAAATAATTGCTTTACTTTATCGCTATGTGATAGCAATAGTTGCAAGAGCAATTTTTGGCGAGACAACCATGTGACGACACATTGATATACATCAAGATTATGGAGATCATGGTGTCATGCCGGTGACGATGGAGATCATGACGATACTTTGGAGATGGAGATCAAAGGCACAAGATGATGATAGCCATATCATGTCACATGTTTATCTTTTATACATCTTATTTTGCTTAGTTCGACGGTAGCTTTATAAGATGATCTCGCACTAAATTATCAAAGTATAAGTGTTCTCCCTGAGTATGCACCGTTGCGAAAATTCTTCGTGCTGAGACACCATGTGATGATCGGGTGTGATAGGCTCTACGTTCAAATACAACGGGTGCAAAATAGTTGCACACGCGGAATACTGAGGTTAAACTTGACGAGCCTAGCATATAACAGATATGGCCTCAGAACACTGAGACCGAAAGGTCGAGCATGAATCATATAGTAGATATGATCAACATAGTGATGTTCATCATTAAAACTACTCCATCTCACGTGATGATCGGACATGGTTTAGTTGATTTGGATCACGTGATCACTTAGAAGATTAGAGGGATGTCTTTCTAAGTGGGAGTTCTTAAGTAATATGATTAATTGAACTTAAATTTATCATGAACTTAGTCCTGGTAGTATTAGCATATCTATGTTGTAGATCAATAGCTCGCGTTTAACTCCCCTGTTTTATTTCTGATATGTTCCTAGAGAAAACTAAGTTGAAAGATGTTAGTAGCAATGATGCGGATTGGATCCGTTATCTGAGGTTTATCCTCATTGCTGCACAGAAGAATTATGCCTTTGATGCACCGCTAGGTGACAAACCTATTGCAGGAGCAGATGCAGATGTTATGAACATTTGGCTAGCTCAATATGATGACTACTTGATAGTTTAGTGCACCATGCTTAAATGGCTTAGAATCGGGACTTCAAAGACGTTTTGAACGTCATGGACCATATGAGATGTTCCAGGAGTTGAAGTTAATATTTCAAGCAAATACCTGAATTGAGAGATATGAAGTCTCCAACAAGTTCTATAGCTAAAAGATGGAGGAGAATAGCTCAAGCAGTGAGCATGTGCTCAGATTGTCTGGGTACTACAATCGCTTGAATCAAGTGGGAGTTAATCTTCCAGATAAAATAGTGATTGACAGAATTCTCTAGTCACCATCACCAAGTTAGTAGAATTTCGTGATGAACTATGATATGCAAGGGATAACGGAAACGATTCCCAAGCTCTTCATAATGCTGAAATTGACGAAGGTAGAAATCAAGAAAAATATCAAGTGTTGATGGTAGACAAGACCACTAGTTTCAAGAAAAGGGCAAAGGGAAGAAGGGGAACTTCAAGAAGAACGGCAAGCAAGTTGCTGCTCAAGTGAAGAAGCCCAAGTCTGGTCCTAAGCCTGAGACTAAGTGCTTCTACTGCAAAGGGACTGGTCACTAAAAGCGGAACTGCCCCAAGTATTTGGCGGATAAGAAGGATGGCAAAGTGAACAAAGGTATATTTGATATACAGATTATTGATGTGTATTTTAGTAGTGTTCGTAGCAACCCCTCGGTATTTGATACTGATTCAGTTGCTAAGAGTAGTAACTCGAAACGGGAGTTGCAGAATGAACATAGACTAGTTAAGGGTGAAGTGACGATGTGTGATGGAAGTGGTTCCAAGATTGATATGATCATCATCGCACACTCCCTATACTTTTGGGATTAGTGTTGAGCCTAAATAAGTGTTATTTGGATTGATCATGTTTATTGCAATACGGTTATTCATTTAAGTAAGAGAATAAATTGTTGTTCTGTTTACATGAATAAAACCTTATATGGTTACACACCCAATGAAAATGGTTCGTTGGATCTCGATCGTAGTGATACACATATTCATAATATTGAAACCAAAGATGCAAAGTTAATAATGATGGTGCTATTTATTTGTGGCACTGCCGTTTAGGTCATATTGGTGTAAAGCGCATGAAGAAAATCCATGATGATGGGCTTTTGGAATCACTTGATTATGAATCAGTTGATGCTTGCGAACCATGCCTCATGGGCAAGATGACTAAGACTCCATTCTCCGGAACAATGGAGCGAGCAACAGATTTGTTGGAAATTATGCATACTGATGTATGTGGTCCGATGAATATTGAAGCTCGCGGCAGGTATCATTATTTTCTGATCTTCACAGATGATTTGAGAAGATATGAGTATATCTACTTGATGAAACACAAGTCTGAAACATTTGAAAAGTTCAAAGAATTTCAGAGTGAAATGGAGAATCATCGTAACAAAATAAAAGTTTCTACGATATGATCGCAGAAGTAAAATATTTGAGTTACGAGTTTGGCCTTCAGTTAAAACAATGTGAAATAGTTTCACTACTCACGCCACCTGGAACACCACAGCATAATGGTGTGTCCGAATGTCATAACCGTACTTTATTAGATATGGTGCGATCTATGATGTCTCTTACCGATCTACCACTATCGTTTTGGGGTTATGCATTAGAGACAGCTGCATTCACGTTAAATAGGGCACCATCTAAATCCGTTGAGACGACACCGTATGAACTATGGTTTGGCAAGAAACCCAAGCTGTCGTTTCTTAAAGTTTGAGGTTGCAATGCTTATGTGAAAAAGTTTCAACCAGATAAGCTCTAACCCAAATCGGAGAAGTGCGTCTTCATAGGATACCCAAAAGAAAATGTTGGGTACACCTTTTATCACAGATCCGAAGGCAATATATTCGTTGCTTTGAATGGATCCTTTCTAGAAAAGGAGTTTCTCTCGAAAGAAGTGAGTGGGAGGAAAGTAGAACTTGATGAGGTAACTATACCTGCTCCCTGATTTGAAAGTAGTTCATCACAGAAATCTGTTCCTGTGACTACTACACCGATTAGTGAGGAAGCTAATGATGATGATCATGTAACTTCAGATCAAGTTACTACCGAACCTCGTAGGTAAACCAGAGTGAGATCCGCACCAGAGTGGTACGGTAATCCTGTTCTGGAGGTCATGTTACTTGACCATGACGAGCCTACGAACTATGAGGAAGCGATGATGAGCCCAGATTCCGCGAAATGGCTTGAGGCCATGAAATCTGAAATGAGATCCATGTATGAGAACAAAGTATGGACTTTGATTGACTTGCCCAATGATCGGCGAGCCATTGACATTAAATGGATCTTCAAGAGGAAGACGGACGCTGATAGTAGTGTTACTATCTACAAAGCTAGAATTGTCGAAAAAGGTTTTCGACAAGTTCAAGGTGTTGACTACGATGAGAGTTTCTCACTTGTATCTATGCTTAAGTCTGTCCGAATCAAGTTAGCAATTGCCGCATTTTATGAAATCTGGCAAATGGATAAACAAAACTGCATTCCTTAATGGATTTATTAAAGAAGAGTTGTATATGATGCAACCAGAAGGTTTTGTCAATCCTAAAGGTACTAACAAAATATGCAAGCTCCAGCGATCCATCTGTGGACTGGTGCAAGCATCTCGGAGTTGGAATATACGCTTTGATAAGTTGATCAAAGCATATAGTTTTATACAGACTTGCGGTGAATCCTGTATTTACAAGAAAGTGAGTGGGAGCACTACAGCATTTTTGATAAGTATATGTGAAAGACATATTGTTGATCGGAGATAATGTAGAATTATTCTGCAAAGCATAAAGGAATGTTTGAAAGGAGTTTTTAAAAGAAAGACCTCGGTGAAGCTGCTTACATATTGATCATCAAGATCTATAGAGATAGATCAATACGCTTGATAAGTTTTTTCAATGAGTACATACCTTGACAAGATTTTGAAGTAGTTCAAAATGGAACAGTCAAAAAGGAGTTCTTGCTTGTGTTACAAGGTGTGAAGTTGAGTAAGACTCAAAACACGACCACGACAGAAGATAGAGAGAGAATGAAAGTCATTCCCTATGCCTCAGCCATAGGTTCTATAAAGTATGCCATGCTGTGTACCAGACCTATTGTATACCCTGCCCTGAGTTTGGCAAAGGAGTACAATAGTGATCTAAGAGTAGATCACTGGACATTGGTAAAAATTATCCATAGTGGAATAAGGATATGTTTCTCGATTATGGAGGTGACAAAAGGTTCGTCGTAAAGGGTTACGTCGATGCAAGTTTTGACACTGATCTAGATGACTCTAAGTCTCAATCTGGGTACATATTGAAAGTGGGAGCAATTAGCTTGAGTAGCTCCATGCAGAGCATTGTTGACATAGAAATTTGCAAAATACTTACGGATCTGAATGTGGCAGACCCGTTGACTAAACTTCTCTCACAAGCAAAACATGATCACACCTCAGTACTTTTGGGTGTTAATCACATAGCGATGTGAACTAGATTATTGACTCTAGTAAACCCTTTGGGTGTTGGTCACATGTCGATGTGAACTATGGGTGTTAATCACATGGTGATGTGAACTATTGATGTTAAATCACATGGCGATGTGAACTAGATTATTGACTCTAGTGCAAGTGGGAGACTGAAGGAAATATGCCCTAAAGGCAATAATAAAGTTATTATTTATTTCCTTATATCATGATAAATGTTTATTATTCATGCTAGAATTGTATTAACCGGAAACATAATACATGTGTGAATACATAGACAAACAGAGTGTCACTAGTATGCCTCTACTTGACTAGCTCGTTGATCAAAGATGGTTATGTTTCCTAACCATAGACATGAGTTGTCATTTGATTAACGGGATCACATCATTAGGAGAATGATGTGATTGACTTGACCCATTCTGTTAGCATAGCACTTGATCATTTAGTTTGTTGCTATTGCTTTCTTCATGACTTATACATGTTCCTATAACTATGAGATTATGCAACTCCCGTTTACCGGAGGAACACTTTGTGTGCTACCAAACGTCACAACGTAACAAGGTGATTATAAAGGTGCTCTACAGGTGTCTCCGAAGGTACTTGTTGGGTTGGCGTATTTCGAGATTAGGATTTGTCACTCCGATTGTCGGAGAGGTATCT